>NC_080711.1:5928927-6038927 GCF_019097595.1 Hemibagrus wyckioides | reverse complement strand
GCAAAGAGAGAGAGAGAGAGAGAGAGAGAGAGAGAGGGGAGACTATAATCATTCTGCTAAACAAACTGTAAAACATATGGCTCTTTCGCTCCAATTGGCTCAGACTAAATCCATTAATCTGCTATCAGTATGCTCCCTCGCTCGCACTTTCTGCAATTAGCTCATCTAAGTCCGGGCTCTTGACTCGACTTTGCTCTCACAGAAAACATTTGTGCAATTTATCTGAAGACTCCTTTGGCTCTCCATCTCTTAGAATAAACTTTTAATAACAGCTTTCCCCACTGTGACTTTGTGTTTGAGGAGATAAAAATGGATAAGGCATCCTGTTTGCTTTTTATTTTAAGCTAACAGGGACAATAAGGACAGATAAGTCATGTGAAGTGTCTTCTTTAACTTTTCTGCCAGTAATGTGTGTATGAGAGAGACCTGTTGCGTTAGTTTTTTGATCGTTTACTATAGATTACTTGACTTGAACCTTCATACTTATATTATAGTGTTTCTTTGGCCTCTATTAAATTAATTTAACTGTGAGGTAACATTTCTCTAAACCCTACAGGGCTACAGTTTGTAGGTATGATAGTAAAACTGGGAAGTTGAGCAAAACAGTAAAGGCAAGTATTGTAATATGTTTGGCCTAAAATGTTACTTCTTGGACATGATGGCTTAGTGGTTGACGATTCCTGTGTCTGCCCTGTGACTGTAGAGTTTGCATTTTCTTCCTTGTGCTTTAGGGGTTTCCTCCAGGTACTCTGTTTTTTTTCCCCCAGTCCAAAGACAGGCATCTTAGGTCATTTGGCCTGATCTCTATATTGTCCATAGTTTGTAAGCATGTGCTTGTCCAGGATGTCCTTCACCTCATTCCCTGAGACCCCTGGAATAGACTCGAGGTTCCTCGCAATCATGTGTAGGATAAGAGCTACAGGAAATAGATGGATGTTATTTCTTGCAAAGCTGCTAGACACGCAGGCATAGAGTTTAGGAGACTAATTTAGTTTAGGCGCACTCTTAAAGTGAAGGGCCATGAATTTTCTGAGATTATAATGCAAATAAAAATCACTTAACCCCAAGGGATCATCCACCCATCCATTTCTCTACACCTTTTATACTATCACAGGAAACCTTTAGACTATCCCAAGAAACTCGGGGCACAAGGCTGGGGATACCCTGGACAGGGTGATAGTAGGGGCAGTGATGGCTCAAGTGGTTAAGAAGCTCAGAAGCTCAGGGTTCAAGCCACAGCTCTGCCAAGCTGCCACTGGTGGACCCTTCAGCATTGCCTGTTTACCTTCCCTGCACCAGGGGCACTGAGCACTGACCCCAGTTGTTGCTGTTTATGTGACAAAACTTCTTACATTTACATTTCTGGCATTTGGGAGATGTCCTTGCTATTTATCTCATTTTATACAAGTGGGTAATTGATGGTTAAGGGCCTTGCTCAGGGGCGCAGCAGTGGCAGCTTGGTGGATTTGGGATTTAAACTCACAATGCCTTTCGCAGGGAACAATTGCACACACACTATGAAGAAATTAAGAGAAGCTAATCATCCTGCAACACATGTCTCTGGACTTTTCTCCCCTGGAGAACCTGGAGGAAATCCCTGAGGCACAGGGAGAACATGCAAACTCTACATACATGGCGGAATCAAACCCCCATGTCTGAAGGTATTGAAGTTGTTCATATTCTATATCTATTTGTTATTGCTAAAAAAGAACTTTAGCTTAGCGTTCCTTTTAATGTTCTGTATTGCCATAGTTGATATTAGCACTTACGTTATAATAGCTGTAATCAATCGTTCCCTCACCAGCCTCTGTTTTTATCTCTCTCTCTCTTGAAGTAAATAAACTTATCAGTGTTATCGAAAGACGTTACATCTGACGGTTAGAAAGCACTAACACTGGAGACCCCTTCCTTAAACATGCTCAATAAACACTTCCTTACAAAAACCTAATGTTTGAAGAGTTTGTTCAGCTAAATCAGTCCTGAGAGTGTTTCTCCAGTTTTTCCAAGGAGTCCTTGACTAAACAAAGTTCAAGCCCTTGCTTTACAGAACAGTTGTTAATATCACTCAAAAAATCTATTTCTGACACATCTATCTGTATAACCAGACTGTCATATGCTATCCATGTGCTAACACTGACATCTCGTCATTAAATCATTAGTCGTGAATTGTATATAAAAAAAACTGTACAAATTGCAGTGTTCACTCTTTTCCAGAAAAAGGCCAATGTGGCTGCAGGTTTTTATTGCTAAGTTTGGACACCCCTGTCCTATCAGATGAAGATTATCAGTGAAGGAGTGTGAAGGTGTAAGCTGTCTGAAACGTCCTTGCTATAGATCCTGACCTCAGGCTAAACACGTTACCGCTGTGCAGTTGCACCTGGACCCAGTTTTCAAAAGAGCCATTTTGCAGCTTGGTGTTTCAGAGCAGCCAATATAAAAGCTCTAAATGTTGGAGATGGTGTGCGGAAGTGGTGGAGAAGAGTAAAAGAGGCCAATGAGGCAGATGGTGAGTCATAAATTGTACACATAGTACAGAGACGGCCAATGTGTTTGATTTAGCTACGCAGAGAAATACTACTACTCTAGAATTCTTTCTCTCTCTGACTCTTTCTCATGTGTTTTGCTTTTACACATAAACACACACTATAATATGAGAAACTTCCATTTGCAATGGAAAACACCTGACACACAAATAAGAAGCTTTCACACTGGCGGTTTAGTCTGAAACAGAGCACACTTAGCATGAAAAATTGATCACGTGAAAGCTGTCACATAGATCGGGAAGCAACCCTGTAGGAGACTACCTGTAGGAGGTGGTCAAAGTCAAAGTCAAAGTCAAAGTCAAAGTCAAAGAAGCTTTATTGTCACTTCAACTATATATAGCTGATGCAGTACACAGTGAAGTGAAACAAAGTTCCTCCTAGACCAGAGGTGCTACACATACAAAGACAAAGTACAGTGACGCAGACAAATATAGAGCTAACATAGAGATAAAAACTAAACTATACTTAAGGTGCAATAAATAAACTAGACATACAACAGAAGCGCACAGGATGACAAGACAAGACAGTGCAGACAAACAACATATAGACCGACTTTTGTGCAGATAGCAGTGTATACAGTGAGTGCAAATAAGTGGTGTGAGTTCGGTTGCTCTAGAACTGTGCTGCGATTCCCATGAACCTGAACGCAGCTCATATTTGGGTCTGCACTTGTTCAGGAAGTAAATGAACCTTCGAGTGTGTTTTATCTGATAATGACATCATAAATTTCCATGACTTGTGTACAGTGAGTAGCAGGGGAATGTTGTGGGACATAGAAGAGAAAAATGGGCTGCATTACTGCAGATAATAGCACCAAAATAATGAAAAACAAAGAATATGATGAGTCATGTTGTGTTGGTCTGAAACCAGACCAATGCTGAGGAGGTGCTCACTCAAATCCAGTGTGAAATCCATCGTCAACATGCTTTCACACTCGGCCCAAATACTTCAGTCCACAGGTAAGGCAAATTCTAGGCTTGTTTGTGGGAGGAGCTAATAATCAAAGGTTTGTTTTCAAGTAAGAATTCCTCATGATCCGTAGCTGAATTTTACTATTCCATATGACTTTATAGCACAAAAGTTTCCAAAATGGTCACCATTACATTTACAGTGGAACCTCGGCAAGAAATTTAATTAGTTCTGGAGGCGAGTTCTTAAGGTGGAAATTTGTATTGCGTAACGCCTTTTCCCATAAGACATAATGTCAAAGCAGATAATCCGTTCCAGCCACAAAAAATATGACCAAATATTACCAATATGAAGCGTATGTAAACTGTATGGCTGCTTACAAAGAATTGATCCAAGCCAAGCGTTCCATGTCAAGGCTCCTCACAGGAAGTCGTGCCACAAAGCTTGGGCTAAAAATAGAACAGACCACCCACACCAAAAAACTCCCTAAAAATCCTGTAGCTTTTGAACACATGCCAAAACCAATGTTGGTATCGTGGGCTGACTCTTTTGAAACAGCTTTTGCTGACTAAAAAAAGAATTTTTAAAATTCGTAAACTTGCCACAGTTGGCTTCACTTGGTTTTCCCCTGACGCAAACAAATTTTGAACGGCTCCCAGACATACACGCAACTTAGCTGGTGCTCGGTTCGGATTGTTCGTATGACGAAAATGCTCTGTATTCTGATGCAAAATTTCAATTCTTAAGGCGAAAATCCATAAGGGAGGGCACTTGTATGCTGAGGTTTCACTGTATCAGTTTGTTTGTTTAAATTTACTTTCCTTTGATTACTCATGTGTTAAGGTTTATTTACATTTCAGTCCTGAGCTCTGTGTTGTTTAACGTAGCACCATGGTCCTGGAGAAATGTTGCTCCATTTCACTATGTACTGTGTCAACTATATATATAGTTGAAATGACAATAAAAGCTTCTTGACTTGACTTGAGCCATTTTTGAATGCATTACATGTTAGGAATATCTGCGCCTGATGAGCTGCTGCATGTGATATTTTCAGGATATTCTCAGTAGTTACACGCCAAAGTTGAGTGCTTTAGTCCCATGGAGTTCCTCCACTGACTAGATCTCCATCATGAAGCTTGTAACATGATAAGTCGAACCGCTCAATCACATTACTCAGCATGTGGCACAGAGCACAGATATCTTCCACACCTGATGTAGACTGAACCAACACCTAGGGGTGTCTTCCATCCAGTGATAGACTCGCTAGAACACTCCTGGGCTCCAAAACAGCTTTCACACTTCACACATCAGATGTACCACACTTTCAGAGAATATGGCCTAGAGTACGGGAAAAAAGTATGTGTAAAAAAGTATCCTAAATTGTGCAGGACAGGTTCATGATTAGAGTTAGCAACCTGTGACATAAACAACCTTCTGCCAAGCTTTATAATCCTGCAGCTCTACCTCAGGGACACACACACACACACACTCTCTGGAAAACCCCACAGAATCTGTATGTAATTGAAGGCAGTGTGACCTGTCAGCAGTTGTTTTCTGGAAATTATAATGAAGGTTATGAGGAGTGGCGCTGATTAAGATCTATTACGAATCAGAAAATCAGAAACAAGGCCTCTTAATTAGCGAGTCAGTGTTTCCCTACGATGTTAAACTGCACATAAAAGCCTCTGCCCTCCTTCACTGTAGCCCTGATTAAAAATGAATCATTAAGCTCTTCGCGTGGAAAGTCGGTTCAGTGCTAATCATGTGTATGTGTGTGCATGTTTTCATGTCCATGCGACTCTTGGAGTGTATGAATGGCTCTCGTTTTCCCCACTACTTAACAAGTCTGTGTTTGGAGTTGGTAGTTTTTGTGCCGTGACAAACAGCTTAATTAAATCAACACCTTACAGACGCTGCATTCGCAATTAGCTACAGTGCCTGCAGTGATGGCTACTGATTAGCGTCTTTTCTCTCTCGCTCTATGTGTGTGTGTTTAACTGTTTAGTCTGTTTTCAGACTGTGAATGCTCTTTACATATTCACTGATGTGCTTGTGCACTGCTCTGAAAGCATTTAATGGTTTAGTTGCTGTTTCTTTGCTAGCATGACGAAGCACTTATCGTTGGTCTGCCAGCAACACTTGGCCAGCGCTAATGAAGCACTTATGATCCCGGCGATGTTCCTGTGAAAATTCAAGCATCACCACATGTGAAGATGTTTGCGTTGAATTTATAATGTGTTAATGGAATATATGAATGCATCAGTGTTCTGTAGATCTCAATCTGTACAGCTTTAAAGTAATTGTTTAACCGATAATAAAAATTACACAGGTTCCTGTAGCTGTGTGGGTCTGTGTTCATTCAGCTGAAAGCATTAATGAGATCAGACACTGATGTTGTGGTGAGGAGATTCTGGGTCCAGTCGATGTTCCAGTTCATCCCGAATGTGTCTGGAATGTCGGACACTCGAGTTCTTCTACACAAGCATTGGCAAGTCATGTCCTACAAACTTTGTCCCAGGATGTGGAAACTTATTGGTTAGGGTGTTGGATTACTGATTTAAAGGTTGTGAGTTTGAATCCCAGGTCCACCAAGCTGCCACTGCTGGGCCCCTGATCAAGGCCCTTAACCCTCAGTTGCTCGTATTTTGCAGCAAGAGTTTGGAAGAAGAACCACAGTAGAGTGTTAGGTCATGGTCAAATTTGTGGGTGGGACAAACAACAGTGAACAGTGATTGGTTACTGGGGGAAAATATGGATCAGTGATTGGTTGAAGCCGACATCAGCATGCACATTTCTCATGTGTGCAGTATAATTGATGTTGCCCCAGTACTAAACTAAAGAACACTAAATACAAAGCTAATATTTTCCTATAATATCCTAAAATGTCCTAAAATCTATTTTTACTCTTTGATCAATGTAGTAAAAATATACTGAAAAAATTATGGCATTAATATAAACCTTGAAATGTAATCAAAACCTATTGACCAATCAGAAACAGGAATTTTTTCTAATGCCTTGCACCTTTGAGGACAGGAGTTTGCTTCCTGTTTAGGATAAAAGTTTGGATAGATGAAAGGTACTTCTAGAAAGGTCCTAGGAGATTCAGTAAAGCTTCCATGATGGCCCATGAGCTCCCATTGACAACCAGAGAATTCCAGTTTTTGGGTCACTGAATCTTCTGATCAACTTCAATTGGAAATTGTATGAGTGAGTGCTGATCTTTATAGTTGATGGAAAATAAGTACTTCTTTAAATCTGTTAGGGTGCGTTAACAGCCCCGCTCATGTTTTGTTTCCAGCTTAAACATGCCTGAGATGATTCTCAGTGGACCAACCAATGCACCCACAGCACAGCAGCACACCCACTGACAGCTGTGGGCTGGTGAGGGGCTGATGTAATATCATCTTATTGGCATGCCTGTGGACACATCTGTGTGTGTGTGTGTGTGTGTGTGTGTGTGTGCGTTGCCTGCGTCATTGATCACCTCGCCTGAACCCACTCCTACAGGGAAATCAGATCAGCTCCATGATCAACACATTGACTCCAGGATGTCTGTTTCACATGTAGCACTTCTTCAGTTCCAGTTCACTCTTATGACTAAAATTTAAGCAAATTATTTATGCAAGTTGTCCATGTGTGACTTAAATATCATGAGGAAACCTGCTGATTGGTTAATGATGCCATCTTCAAGGTTGCAGGTTGCTTCCAGGCTCATGACTGAACTGACCTAAACTGAAACGTGGTGGTGTGATGCAGTCCAAACACAAAGCTAATATTTTCCTGTAATATCTTGTCCTGAAATCTTTTATTACTCTTAAAACAATGCGATTTGCTAGTAAAGACAAATTCTAAAAATGAAGGCATTAATATAGACGTGTGAGCTACTGTTATTGAAATGTACACATTACCTTCTGACCAATCAGAAGCAAGAACTCTTACTAATGCCTCGCACCTCTGAGGTAAGAAGTTCACTTCTTGTTTGGATGGATGAAGGTGCTTCTAGAAAAGCCCTAGCAGATTCAGTAGAGCTTCCATGCTGGCCCATGAGGTCCACCAGTGAATTCCAGAGGGAATTGGAAATTTCCACAAGCATTTTTGCAAAAAGAAACATTTTACTTCATACTTGTCATCACCTCGAACTCTCCAAGTCATGTGACCACTAATTCAGTGCTTCACCACTACAAAGTGTTCAGGCTCTAGGGAACACCGGGTTCAATGTGTCTACATGAAGATGGTTATGATGTGTCATTTGTGAATGAGTCAGATCTTTGAAGTTGCTCTTTTATATGATGAGTCTGGGTTTTCTTCTCTGTATATGTGCACTGTGGGTTATACAATAGTTCATGAAATATGATTTATCTGCTAAAAGACTGGACACTACAATATGGCCGGCACAATAAATACTGGTGGAATAATTCCGACATGGTTTATGTATGCAGCATGTGATGCTTGTTAAGGAAAATGAGTGGAGTTGCTCTATTCCAGATAGGACCAGAGTTCATTTCTGGGTCAGAAAACTGAAATGAAGAAACTAGTCAAAGCTATTTATGACAATATTGCAAATTGCGTTTTTCTTTTTTTTTAGTAGGGATGTAATAGGAATACATTATCAGGACTGAATAGCATATTTTCAATTCATAGTAATGCAGATATGAATAGAAGGGGCACTATTAGTTTTGTTACCAATATGTAATTGCGAGGAAGCTTTTATTGCAAAAAAGAGTATTTACAGATATTTCAATAATTTATTCATCCATCCATCCATCCATCAATTCATTCATCCGATTCCTTCCTTCCTCCATTCATTCGTTCATTCATTCATTCATTCATTCATTCATTTATTCAACTATTAATTAATTCATTCATTCATACATTCCTTCATCCATCCATCCATCCCACTCTCCCTCCCTCCCATCCTTCGTTCTTTCCTTCCTTCCTTCCTTCCTTCCTTCCTTCCTTCCTTCCTTCCTTCCTTCCTTCCTTCCTTCCTTCCTTCCTTCCTTTATCCATCCATCCATCCATCCATCAATTCATGCATTCATTCATTCATGCATTCATTTATTCATTCATTCAATCATCCGTCTTGATAACCATCTGTCCATTCATCCATTTATTCATCCATTCCTTCCTTCATTCCTCCATTCATTCATCCATTCATTCATTCATTCATCTGTTGTGTACATTATGGAAACTAGTTGAGACAAGACAGGAACTCAAGTGAATTGATGGGATGGAGCTTCTTTAATTAAAAAAATTCTGGTTAAGGCCACACCTACTTTATGTTAATCTTCAAATACAGAGAAAACATGTACACTACCAGTCAACAGTTTGGTCACACCTTCTAATTTAATGTTTTTTGTTTAGGGATTTATTTTCTACATTCTAGAACAATACTGGAGATTTCAAAACTATGAAATAACACACATGGACTTCAGTAATCCATATGTAATGACAACAAAAAAAAACAGTCAGTTGTTATTTTAAGACACGGAGGTCAGGTGTTCTGGAATAGTTCTTGCAAGAACAGTATTGTCAAGTGCATTTGCAAAACCCATCAAGCACCATGATGATGGCTCACATGAAGACCATCCCAGTAAAGCAAGACCAAAACTGACCTCTGCTGCAGAGGAGAAGTTCATTTAGAATGACCAGCCTCAGAAATCACCAATTAATAGCGCCTCAGATTAGAGCCGTTATGAAGGCTTTACAGAGCATCAGTAGCAGACATATCTCAATATCAGCTGTTCAGAGGACATTATTGTGGATTTCGGCCGCCTTCAGCATTGTTTTACAACGTAGAAAGAAATAAACATCAGGAAAGACCATGGAATTAGAAGGTGTGTCCATGTTCATTATTATTTATATTTTATTTATATTTATTTATTTTTTCTCATTGTGGCTTGTCTTTATCATCACTGTCTGTGTCTTGTGTCTCTTGAATAGGCATATAGGCTATGTGTGTGTGTGTGTGTTTGCATAGGTGTAAGCACGTATAAAACACCAAAATCTTCTCCACAGTCAGACTTTTACGCACAGTTGATGCAGCAAGTAATTACGTCCCTCTGTGTCTCTCTGTCAGTCACGGAAGTCACAATTTGCTCCATCTGTACCCTGTGATCATGTGTGGATTTATCACTGTCTAAGTGCAGGTTTGCTGCCACCCATGGTGTGTGTTGATTACCTGTCTGTCCTCTGACCCTCTTCACTTCCTCTCAGATGCTGAGTGCTGCTGTCGTCTCTATTCATATGCTAATGACTGAGGGATAGCGGATGAGAAAGTGTGTCGAAGATTTTTAAAAATGGCTAGAAATGTTCATGAGCAACACGCCGATAAATAACGTCTCTTTATTTTACTTAGTTATGGTGTACTTATGCTTAATTCATCAGTAATCTAAAAAAATTGTGAATAAATATTAGTTTGTGTTTTCCCAGCATCTGTGTCACTAAGAGTAATTAAAGGGAAAGCCTTCCTCGTGCAAAATCAATGAAGAAAGAAAAATCAATAGAATCACTTCGTTTTGCATTTATCATGTAATGATTTCTTGTCAGGGGTTTGTTTTTGTCCAATACAATCATGTATTATCTAAAAAAAATACGGTTATTCCGAATCCTCGCCACGTTCGGCTGTTCCTGAACCTGAGCCATCGATGTACGGGTTATTCAGTAGTGGTGACTGGGAAAGACACAGCATGTGATTTACATCAATTTTCATTAAATCAGTCAGTGAGCCTTTGTGTGGATGGGGGTGGGTGGGAGTCAATCAAGATGAGACCACACCCATCAGGATATAACTGCTTCATTATGGAGATCAGCCTAAACAAACAAACAAACAAACAAACAAAAAACACAGTATTTTGATTTTATTTTTTATCTTATTCTAACTAAGACAATTTGATTCAAATCATGCAGGCTAAATAAATTCCCTCCACAGCATAACAGAGCCACCATAAGAGTCTTTTCTTTAATTCTTTAATTTTTGTAGGATAGAATTATATCAGATTGAACAGTAATATTTTGCAGTACATGCTAATTTGTGACCCCACTTTGTGACCTCAAAAGATTTCTTCAGTTCTGCTAATTAAAACCACACTGACCTCTGAAAGCCCAGTCTGTTCCCCGTAGTAATATAGAGGTGACCTTTGATAAACCTGAGTGGCCTCTAGGCCTCTAGTGACTCCACTTCCACTAATTTTAATGAAAGAGATGTGTGATGGCTCCGCCTCTTAAGCTAATTTAAGTGGCAACAACTTCCTATATGGCTCTGCTCCTTTCTGATCATTTAGTTTTAAATAGCAGTGAAAACTAAAGGTCTTAGCTCTTCCACTAACCTAAACAGCTAGTGACATCTAAATGGCTCCACCCATCATGCTAATTTAAACTGCTAATGATGGCTCTGCGTCTTCTAGTTGAACTTCAGTTACCTTAAATGGCTTCATCTCTTCCACTAAATTAGATGGGAGCAGGCTATAATAGCTCTGCATTTTTGTCTAATTTAAGCGGCAACAACTTCTGATGGCTCGGCAACTGCAGAAGGCTCTTACCCTTCTGGCAATTTAAACTTCAGCAACCTCTGATGGCTACCGGTTACACCTCATTGACCTCTAATGTCTCTTCCACTAATTTAAATAGCAGCAAGCTCTGATGGCTCCACCCATTCTCATAAGTTTAATTCCAGTATCCTCTGATGGCTCAGCCCCTTCTCAAAAATAAAATTTGGTCATCTCTGATGGCTCTGCCCCTTCTGATAATTTAAAGCTCACTGACCTCTGATGGCTCAGCCTCTTCTGATAAATAACATTTAATTTACCTCTGATGGCTCTGCCCCTTCTGATAAGTTCAATTCCAGTATACTTTGATAGCTCCGCCCTTTCCGAAATATAAAATTTAATTGTCATCTGATGGCTCCTCCCCTTCTGATAAGTTAAATTTCATTCACCTCTGAGGGCTCCACCCCTTCTAATAAATAACATTTAATTTACCTCTGATGGCTCTGCCCCTTCTAATAAGTTCAATTCCAGTATACTTTGATAGCTCCGCCCTTTCTGAAATATAAAATTTAATTGACCTCTGATGGCTCAGCCTCTTCTGATAAATAACATTTAATTTACCTCTGATGGCTCTGCCCCTTCTAATAAGTTCAATTCCAGTATACTTTGATAGCTCCGCCCTTTCTGAAATATAAAATTTAATTGACATCTGATGGCTCCTCCCCTTCTGATAAGTTAAATTTCATTCACCTCTGAGGGCTCCACCCCTTCTAATAAATAGCATTTCAAGTCTCTCTCCCTTCTGCTAAATTCAATTACATTGACCAGTGATGACTCTGCCCCTTCTAATCAAGTTCAGTGACCTCTGATGGCTCCACCCCTTCTGATAAATAACACTTATTTGACCTCTGATGTCTCCTCCCCTTCTGATATCTAAAATTTCACTGACCTCTTATGGCTGTGCCCCTTCTGATAAATTACATTGCAGTGACCTCTGATGGCTCCGCCCCTTCAGATAAGTTAAATTCCAGTGATGTCTGAAGGCTCCGCCTCTTCTGATGAATTAAATTTCAGTAACCTCTGATGTTTCCACCTCTTCGGGGTAAAGCTCTGATGGCCCCGCCCCTTTCCCTAAATAAAACATTTCTTTAAGTGTTAATAGTGCACTACATCTTATAGTAGTCAGACTACTCCCAATAAAATGGCACAAAGAAGAATATTTCTACAAGTGTTTCCTAAAGATAAGGGATCTGTAGGAAAATTATTATTATTTTTTTTATTGCAAGAAACTAATGTGATTTGCTCCAGGGTGGTGCTGAAATGTGTGCTCTCCGCCGAAAGAGAGCTGCGTCGCGTAATACAGACTCACGAAAAACTGGATGAAAATTGATTTTGTCCGCTTGCATTCTTTGCCCTTTCGCCTTAGCCTCATTTTAATTGGAAATTTGTGAGATTTATTTAGTGTGAACGCTCTCTGCCGAACACAATGCAAGGCTGTGCGTCTGCGTGTGTTTGTAAAGCGTTTCACACATAATTGAAGGCGGCATTGCTCGCTTCACACTTCAAAAGGCTTCAGTTTGGCTAGCATCGTCCCGACAGCTGGCAGATAAAACAGATTCATGAAGACACACACAACACACACATATGTTTATGGGTAATGAGTGGACACAAAAGCGGAAAAGACACAACAATACACACTCCACACAGCACAACTCGTGAACAATCTGGAGTCCTTGGCTGTCTGACAAGAGACAAACTCTAATGTCCTCTTGCTTAGATTTGGTTTCTTTAGAACTGACAGTGTTCATGAATAGCCTGCATTATTCCAGACACCACGTTTTGGAGAATGTAGCAGGAGAGATGGAGGAGTAAAGCAGAGGTCACGCGCGAGCTGATTTAATTACATCTTCCACTCCTGAGATAAAAACCACACACTTATATGCTGAAAGTAGTGATGAGATAACATAACCATGGTTTAATGACACTACACAGGCTGTCTAATAGGATCCGTCATTACGTTCGCCTTTCACGGAGACACCCGGATGAACACGCTCACAAGCTAACAACAAGCAAAGGTCAATTCTGGAAAGCGTTTCCGTTGAAGAGATGTACCAGCGGTTGTGTGGGTGATATGAGTTAGGAGTTGACGTAATGTATCACTTGTGATCTGTGAGCTGCAGTGTCCCACCATGCTCATTTAACTTTGTGTGGGCAGTAAGAACTCGCCGGTTAAAATTCATTGCTAAAGAATGGAAATTGTTGATAGGAAGGTCAGAATTCAAGCCCCAGCACTGCCAAGCTGCCACTGTTGGTCTCATGAGCAAATCCCTTAACTCTCTCTGCTCCCGGGGTGTTGTATCATGGCTGACCCTGTGCTTTGACCCCAACTTTCAAGCTGGGATATGCAAAGCAAGAATTTCTGTGCTGTAATGTATATGAGACAAAAATAAGGGCTTTTAAATGAAAACATCTTAACCCTGATTCCCTAATTTAAACCTGAGTGACCTATGATGGCTCTGCCTCTTTCACTAGTTAAAACCTGTGTGATCTCTGATGGCTCCACCTCTTCTGATTACACCTCAATCAGTTCTGATAGCTCCATCTATTTCGCTAATTTGAACCTCTAATGGCTTCACCTGCTTCACTCATCTAACCTCAGCAATCTCTGATGGCTCCGCCTCTTCCATTAATTTAAACAAGTGTCCTCTGATGGCCCTGCCTCTTCCATTACTTTAAACAAGTGTCCTCTGATGGCTCCGCCTCTTCTGTTAATTTAAAAAAGTGTCCTCTGATGGCCCCACCTCTCCCATTACTTTAAACAAGTGTCCTCTGATGGCTCCGCCTTTTCCACTAATTTAAACAAGTGTCCTCTGATGGCTCCGCCTTTTCCACTAATTTAAACAAGTGACCTCTGATGGCCCTGCCACTTTCATTCATTTAAACAAGTGACCTCTGATGGCTCGCCTCTTTCACTAGTTGAAAACTTCAGTCAACTCTGATGGCTCCACCTCTTTTGCTAATTTGAACCTGAGAAACCTCTAATGACTCCGCCTCCTTCACTAATTTAAACCTCAGCAATCTCTGAAGGCTCCGCCACTTTTCCTAACATAAAGTGTCCTCTAAATGCCCCAGCCTCCTCTACTAATTTAAATCTGAGTGACCTCTGATGGCTCTGCCTCTTCCACTAATTTAAACAAGTAATCTCTGATGGCTCCACCTCTTTCACTAGTTTAAAACTTCAGTGACCTCTGATGGCTCGATCTTTTTAGGGTAAAACTAAAACAACCTAATATTTATAAATTCAACACATCATTTGTTAACAGCCAGGATCAGTTGTATAACTCCAGAGGGGGAGGAGCTAAAACATTACATTCTATGTGTTGCTGTTTTGTTTCAAAAGGGGTCAAAACTTGTAAGTGTTATAACTAAGCCATACACATTTGGACGTTATTTTGAGATTTTCCAAGCTCTTAGAAACAGTGCAATTCTTACTAAATATTTAAACCATTTTAAATTTAACAAAGACATCCTTTTCTACAGGTAAGAAGATCAACAGAAAAATCGGTTCTACATTTTTGATCATTTTCATATCCCGGGTTTAGCAGGCTGCCTCTATAAATGATCCTTTGTCTGTGTTAGAGCACAGGTGCCGCATTGGCTCATACCCTCAGCATTGAGAGAGAAACTTCAGCCAATTGCTTTCCAGCATCCCCTGGCCACGGGCTGCACGCGGCACTGATGGGATTCAAACCTCAGTCCTGCCAACAGGCCTTGCCTTCACACCACCAAGCTTTCATACAGGCACACAGAGGCTGGAGGACAGAGAGGGAATGAAAATGACACTGTATGACCGTGTACCAAAAGCACATACATTTGAAATGCCAATATGCTAATGCTAACATTTAGCCTTTTGCTCTGGGGTTTGGTTGTTCAAACATGTGACGGTGGCCGTGAGGTCAACGATGAGATTATGCATTCAGGGGATGTGTATGTATCTGTCCTCGAGTGTCATCGCTTCTTTCTCTCGCATGCCGTTTCCCTGTGCATTATTCACGCGTTGCCTTTCTCCCCACGTCTCCCCATTTTCAATTAGCGTTACTGGCAAGATGGTATATAATTATACGATTCAAACAGCTGCCAGTTCAATCTAATGAGCCTGAAGTGCTACACAATCCAAGCTTTGCATTTAGGGATTTGCCTGATTTGGGTCTCATTTGCTCCTGTGTTTGCTCCATATGTGCTTCTAATAGAGGAAGCAGGAGATCTAATTGATTGGTTGTTATGTCTGTTAAACCGAGGAGGGCGTTTTGGTATCTGTATATATTTTGAATGTCTGTGAAATGTCAGTAGTCTTGCTATTATGGCTAGATTAGGTACAGCCATTCCTTACAGATATAAATGAATGAACATTACATTACAACATCGTTATCAGATTTCAGCAGTTAACATATTATTTGCATAATTGTGTAAACCTCATTCACTGATTTAAACCTGAGTGACCTGTGATGGTGCCGCCTCTTTCGCTAATTTAAACCTGAGTGACCTGTGATGGTGCCGCCTCTTTCGCTAATTTAAACCTGAGTGACCTGTGATGGTGCCGCCTCTTTCGCTAATTTGAATGGCTTCACCTCCTTCACCTCCTAATCTAAACCTCAGCAATCTGTGATGGCTCCGCCTCTTTCACTTATTTAAACAAGAGCTCTCTGATGGCTCCACCTCTTCCACTAAGTAAAACAAGTAATCTCTGTTGGCTCCGCCTCTTTCGCTTATTTAAACAAGTGATCTCTGTTGGCTCCGCCTCTTCAGTTTATTTAAACAAGTGATCTCTGATGGCTCCGCCTCTTCCACCAATTTAAACAAATGATCTCTGATGGCTCCGCCTCTAACACTAATTTAAATGTTATACAAGCATTCTGAGATGCTTTTCTGCTCACCACAGTTGTAAAGAGTGACTATTTGCCCCTACAGAAGTCTTTCTGCCTGCAGATACAGTACACTACTTACTGTGTTCTTTGTGTAATCTTTGGAGATTATTCTGTGCAAAAATCCAACATAATCTGGTAATTTTCTGGAAAAGCAAACTCACATAATCCAGATAACTCTGATGTTTGACGATTGGCTGATTGGATTGTTACATGAACAAACAGTGGTACCTATTAAAGTGGCCTTTAAGTGTATATAAGCAATATCAGCCATCCAGTAGGAGCTGCCTTCAATAGGAGTATTTAATTTCACAAACTATTTCTGTGTGTTTATTAGGACCCTGTCAAGAAACTGTAGATTTAATTAGCAAGAAATCTGATTACTATTTGACCCACAGTTTTCAGTTTAAGTGCACACAGCGTTACTTAATTACTCAGTGCGATTCAATTATCACCAATAATTGGATATCAGACCACTTCGGATTTATAAACATACCCGGTATTGTTCTAGTGACTATTGATTGATCTTAATGTGTTTATGTGTACAATCAGATCTCTCATTTGTCATTTACTGTTAAACTGAATAGCCAGGGTGTTTGCACATTTTATACTGTGTTTTTTCCATGTTTGTGTGTGTCAACTGTTGCAGGAAGACAGTTACACACCAGTTGCATCAGCTCTGGTTCAGGTTAAAGTTAAATGAGCATGGTGGGAAGCTTTGAGTAGATTTTCATATAAGTTTAGAGCTGTACTTCACATCATCCATTTCTTTCCAAGATGATTACACCTTCATGGTGTGTACGGTATTCATCTACTCATCGACTCATTATACCCCATCCCCATAGGTCACTCCTGAGAGAGGGGGGGGTCAAAGGTTGCGTCTCCTAATTCAGTACCAGTGAGAGTCCGCCTAGGTGTTTTTCTTTATTCATAATTGCAGTTCATTCCCACGGCCTCCTCCAGGCTTTTTTTTTACTCTGGGTATCTGTGTTGTCGTTTCTTACCTCAGGATGAAATTTTGCTCCTGAAGGTGCATTAAAATATGATAAAGTAGCCTCATTTCTTTGGGGGTGAAAGATCAGCCATGCTTCAGGCATCCACAGATTTAAGGATAAGTCTTTGAATTCATTTCTAGAAATATTTATCAGAAGAAAATCTCTGGAAAAAAAAGAATATGGCTAAGCATAATTTTGACTGTTTAAAAGTCAGAGAGTTAAATACCTTTACACTTGCCTGATTTTAGTTGCAGGTTAATTACTGCCAGAATTCAATTTGCTTTAGCGACAGAGTGCAGAAGCTGGGAGAAAAATAGAATTTTTTTTTTTGTGAAACCACTTTGGCGGTGATGGCCAAGAGGCTTTTACAGAAGGACCTGCTGACTTGGCCACATACATATGCACTTGATTTAGCTGAGAGAGAGAGAGAGAGGCTCAGAGGAAGAAGTTGTCACAGTTTAATGTGTTTATGTGAAATGGCTTGTTGCTGTGTAGCTTTAATCCACAGTGTGTAACTCTGGTCATTCTTTTCTCCTGTGGCAACAACACAGTCTTTTCACACTCTGTCTTCACTACCCAGGCCATGTGACTACATAATAAAACAGCCACATTTTGAATAGAGCAATTTCTCCCTTCCCAGAATCAGCTAACCTGACCCTACAGGAATCCCTGATATGAATGTGGCTACAAAGCACACCTGCAGCATCCTAACCCGCCATAACATGTCATTTTTTCCTCCCTAACAGCTCATCACCCTCGGGTTCTTGGCTCCCCTCTAAGCCCCAGGGGGCAGCCAAGGGCATTCCTGATTGCAAAAGTGCTAAGCTGACCTTTAGAAGGCTAATTAAGGATGGTGTGACGTGCTCGGACAGATGGCCTTGCCGCAGGGTTTAAGAGCCCCTAAAATCCAAACAGCCATCATCACACAGCCACTTCATGGACAAGCGTAGAGATAGCATGTGTAGCAGTCATTTGGAAGAATCCATCTCTCCAGTGTTCCCATGAGGACAGTGTGAGCGTCTGCTCTTCCTCTCCAATTGTCACAAGAGGGTCATCAGGGGCCCAAGCATGTGTTAGCTTGCCGGTCTATCATTTTTTTCCTGGCATCACTTATTCCTTTTCCTTTCTCACCTTCCTGAGGTGTGAATTGGATAGATAAACTACATGCACCTCTGCAAATTTTAAATGCTTGATGCTTTTCTAGAAAAAAACAAAACTACTGGCTCATCTGAGACCATGAAACCAGTCCTCTCCTCAGTGGGAAACCTGCTGTTTTTGCACAAAGGTGTACATGCTAGTGAACATTTCTCCCAGTAACCCTCGGTTCACCTCATCAAGCGACAAAACAACAAGACACCATTCATGAGTCAGTGACAGTGGCAAATGACAAAACAAGAGAACATAAGACAGGGGTAGGGGGGTGTTTGAATCCCTGGAGAAATATTTTAGAACCATTTGTGGGAGTTTAACATGAACAGTTGGAACTTTATATGTATATGTATATGTTTATATGTATATGTTTTTTATATAAAGTGTATGTGTCAACAAACTACTGCTATGGTGAGAAACCCATCTATCCCTTTTCAGTACCACCTGACACAGGGTCCTACACAGGGTCATGGGGAACCTAGAACCTATCCCAGGGATCAAGGTGGGAAGACCCTGGACAAGGTGCCAGCCCTTCAGAGGACAATTATGTCTTTGGACTGAGGGAGAATACTGAAGTACCCTGATTTGTCTCTGAATGAACAGGCGGAGCATGCAAAATCCACATACAAAGGATAGAGGCAGATATCAAACCCCCAACCCTGGAGGGTTGATAACCACTAAACATTAGACCCCTCTAATCAAGACTAGCCTTGGAAGCACCCAGGCTTTAGACAGGAGCCAAGAATCTGAGGGTGATTAGTTGTTTGGAGGAAAAATTGACAAGGGTTAGGATGCTGCAGGTGTGCTTTTGTAGGCATACTTGTATCAGGGAATCTTGTTGGGTCAGATTAACTGATTCGTAGAATGGAGGAATTTAGAGACTTTAGACTGAAAACCTTGAGAAAATCCCCAAATCACAATGAGACCATGCAAACTCCATGCACACAGGTCAGAGGTGGGTTTTGAGGCAGGATTCGAACCCCCAGCCCCTGGAAGTGTGAGGCAAACTAAGCTACTGAAAAACAGGTTTCTGTTTGAAAGCTACTTATCTGCATGGTACATACTGAGCTCAAGGATATTTAGGTGACAGCTGAAGTATTGGAGGTTTACCACAGAAGGAGACTGTAATTTATCAAATGATTACATTAACTACATCCAATCTAATAGGAGATATACGACCATGATTATAATCAAGGTGCAGTTAATCGGGCAGAGCTCACACTCCTGAGTGCAGAAGAGTGCTCGAGATTTGTCACAGTGACATGTGAGCACTAGAGCTTACATCCATCAGAATAATTAGCCCATATCACAAAGGCAGGTGGATGAATCTCAGGCCTGTGTCATGAACTGACAGCTTTGTTTATTTTTGTTGAAATGAGTTTGCTTATAAAGTATGTGTGAGTTTTGTGTGTTTGTGTTTGTGTGTGCATGCTCATGTGCTGTGACGTTTGTGGTTGATGGCTCTAATCTAAAACTGTTTATCCAGACACCCATAAATCTGTGCTCACTGAACTTACTGATGCAGAATAACTCGTATAAACGCATTGCCTTGCCAAAATATGTTTACAAAGCCACGCAAACACATTATACACCATGTGCTGAGGGGTTTTATTTGGTGTGCTTTGCATGTGCATAATTCAATGTGTATACAACCTTTCACTGTTTGTGTTTTATTTAACACAAATCACACCCAGCCTCCTAAGGCACCATCTGTAATGGTGGGGCATCGTTTTATTGCTGGACAACAAACACTGATCAGCCGTAACATTAAAAACACTGAAAGGTGAAGTTCAATAACATCGATTATCTTCAAGGAACGGGATATTTTATGGAGTGAGGGAACAGTCAGTTCTCAAAGATGATGTATTGGTAGCAGGCAAAATGGCCAAATTGTGATGGCTAGAGAGGTGGGTCAGAGCATCTTCAAAACAGCAGGTCTTGTGAGGTGTTCCTGGTATGCAGTGGTTAGTACCTACCAAAAGGGGTTCAAAGAAAGATAACGAGTAACCAGTATCAGGGCCATGGGTGCTGAAGGTTCACTGATGTGCATGGGAAGTGAAGGCTTGCCTGTTTGGTCCGATCTGACAGACGAGTTACTGTAGCTCAAATTGCTGAAAAAGTTAATGCTGACTTTGATTGAAAGTTGTCAGACTGTTCCACACAGTGCATAATAGCTTGTGTTTGGGGCTGTGTTGCAATAGGCTGGTCAGTATGTCCATACTCATGGGTATTTGAGCCTCAGAACTGGACCATGGAGCAATGGCAGAAGGTGACCACATTGACCATTACATCATTTGGATGGCAGGGTACATGTGCACTTATCCGGGGGAGCGATGGCACCAGGATGCAAACTCAGAAGAAGACTAGCGTGATGATCTGGGCAATGTTCTACTGGGAAACCGTGAGTCTTTTGACGTGTACCAGCAACCTAAACAAGACCAGTTACACCACTTCACGGCAACAGGATTCCTTAACGGCAGTGTCATCTTTCAGCAGGATAATGCTCCACACCACCCTGCAAATATTGTTCAGGAATGGTTGAGGAGCAAGACAAAAAAGCTTAAGGTGTTGACATGGCCTCCAGGTTCTCCAGATCTCAATCTAATCAAGTGTCTGTGGAATGCGCTGGATAAACAAGTCTGATCCATGAAGAGCTACCTCACAACTTACAGGATGGTGATGCTTGGTCTTGGTACCAGCATGCCTTCAGAGGTCTTGAAGAGTCCTTGCCTTAACAGGCCAGAGTTATTTTGTTGGCACAAGAAGAACCTATACTGTATTAGGCAGGTTGTTGTAATGTTATCGCTGATCAGTCTATATTAACTTGACCCCAAAAGTAAAAATATATAAAGTCTTGTCCTCTTTTTGTCACAAGGGTCTGGAAAACACCAGCATCCTTGCCTTACCATTAGTCAAGTCTTGTCACCTAGTTAATGGTGATTGCCACAGGGATCCATCTATAGGAGAAGAGCCAGAGACAGAAAAGCAAACAGCAGTGGAAAAAGGAGCAGCGTGGGAGCACATAACCCCATGACCCTGTGGTCAGTTTACCTGGTTGTCCTTCTGTGGACCACTTTTGGTAGGAACTAAACACTCTATACTGGGAACACCCCACAAGACCTAAAGCACCTGGTTCTGTTTTGTTTTGTCTTTAACTAAATAATAATGATAGACTGGGTATCACATCTATTCCAGTTAATGACAGATAACTTGCAAGTAGTGACAAGACAGCGTAACGTATCCTTTAGCATTTCTGTGCCATTTGAAGTGTGTGCAGTCATCTTTTGAAGTTTCGGTGTGTATGCATGACAGTGAGAGAGAGAGAGAGAGAGAGAGAGAGAAAGAGAGAGAGAAAGAGAGAGAGAGAGGGACACAGTTGCTAAGTGGTATGTGTCTATGTGGTTATTTCTTTGTGTCCTTGGGGAGGTGAGAAGTGCTGATAGGACCATGATGAACGACCAGGAGTGTGGTGTGAAAACACTTATTACTGGATGTGAGAACCGATATTGTGTGCGAGCATGTACACACACACACACACACACTTAACCACTCTGCCGACACTTCTTATCTGCAAGAAGAGCAAGAAGTGTAGTGGTGTGTGTGTGTGGGTGTGTGTGTGTTATGTAAGGAAAGAAAGCATAACTGGCTATGCTGTTTTTGTTTTGTTCATAATTTTCATAAAACAACATCCAGCAGTGTTTTATTCCCCTTCTACAGCAATAAACGTTTTAAATTGACTGAATATTGATGTCATATATATATATATATATATATATATATATACACTATATTACCAAAAGTATTCGCTCACCCATCCAAATAATCAGAATCAGGTGTTCCAATCACTTCCATGGCCACAGGTGTATAAAATCAAGCACCTAGGCATGCAGACTGTTTTTACAAACATTTGTGAAAGAATGGGTCGCTCTCAGGAGCTCAGTGAATTCCAGCGTGGAACTGTGATAGGATGCCACCTGTGTAACAAATCCAGTCGTGAAATTTCCTCGCTCCTAAATATTCCACAGTCAACTGTCAGCTGTATTATAAGAACGTGGAAGTGTTTGGGAACGACAGCAACTCAGCCACGAAGTGGTAGGCCACGTAAACTGACGGAGCGGGGTCAGCGGATGCTGAGGCGCATAGTGCGAAGAGGTCGCCAACTTTCTGCAGAGTCAATTGCTACAGACCTCCAAACTTCATGTGGCCTTCAGATTAGCTCAAGAACAGTGTGCAGAGAGCTTCATGGAATGGGTTTCCATGGCCGAGCAGCTGCATCCAAGCTATACATCACCGAGTGCAATGCAAAGCGTTGGATGCACTGGTGTAAAGCACGCCGCCACTGGACTCTAGAGCAGTGGAGACGCGTTCTCTGGATGAATGACGAGTGACGAATCGCGCTTCTCCATCTGGCAATCTGATGGATGAGTCTGGGTTTGGTGGTTGCCAGGAGAACGGTACTTGTCTGACTGCATTGTGCCAAGTGTAAAGTTTGGTGGAGGGGGGATTATGGTGTGGGGTTGTTTTTCAGGAGCTGGGCTTGGCCCCTTAGTTCCAGTGAAAGGAACTCTGAATGCTTCAGCATACCAAGACATTTTGGACAATTCCATGCTCCCAACTTTGTGGGAACAGTTTGGAGCTGGCCCCTTCCTCTTCCAACATGACCAGTGCACAAAGCAAGGTCCATAAAGACATGGATGACAGAGTCTGGTGTGGATGAACTTGACTGGCCTGCACAGAGTCCTGACCTCAACCCGATAGAACACCTTTGGGATGAATTAGAGCGGAGACTGAGAGTCAGGCCTTCTCGTCCAACATCAGTGTGTGACCTCACAAATGCGCTTCTGGAAGAATGGTCAAAAATTCCCATAAACACACTCCTAAACTTTGTGGACAGCCTTCCCAGAAGAGTTGAAGCTGTTATAGCTGCAAAGGGTGGACCGACGTCATATTGAACCCTATGGATTAGGAATGGGATGTCACTTAAGTTCATATGCGAGTCAAGGCAGGTGAGCGAATACTTTTGGCAATATAGTGTATTTTAGCCATTTATAGTTACATTTAACGTTGTAGAACATCCACAAAACACACTGTTATGACTGATATTCCACACTGATATGACTACAGCATTATATTGTGTATAACAGACATAGATTTCTATAATGCACATCTGCATAACTTTAGTCACATATCTAAGTTACCCCCCCCCACACACACACACCCCGACGTATGGGGGACGTGATAGCCTTAGTGATTAATCTGCTGGACCACTGGTTAGAAGGCTGTGAGATCCCAGATCCAGCTGCTGGCCCCTGCTGGGCCCCTGAGCATGGCCCTCAACCTTCAAATCGCTCTGGCTAAGGGTGTCTGCCAAATGCTGTAAATGTATCATATTGCATACTATTTAACTCTACCTGTATACAGTTTACCTCAACTTATTACAGTACACTATTTCATTTCATTTCCATTCCACTTTTACCTCTACACTGTTATCTTACATCATTACATCATGACCTTTCATTAAATGTCTCTGCTATTTGCACTACTTGGATGTTATACTCTAACTGCGTTTCATTTGCAATACTTCCACCTTAATGTACTTGTGTATTACACAGTATACAGGTATATTTGCATAACATTCAAAACATTTAGAAACACTGTCATTGTATTGAATCCTTTTCTTTTTTATACAATATATGTTTTATATATTTTTCTTAAGTGTAACATTGCTCCAGGCCCCCGATTCGATCTTGAGCTTGGATTACTATCTGTGTGTGTGTGTGAGTGTGTGTATCTGTCTGTGTGTGTGTGTGTATGTGTGTTTCCACAACAGTCTCAGGACAGACTTCAACGCTAACCAGAATAACTCCAAGCTGAATTGAAGGTCTGAATGTTTTATTCCTGAAGCTCATTTCCAGGTAAAATCTCTTGTGCTGGAACAGAATAGAAACAGAACAGAAAAATCTCTCCATCGTATTTCTATCAGCATCTCCTAAATAATAATCACTTAGAAGAGTTCTTTGAAGTGATATTTTTATCATGGCTTTAGTTAGGAACAAATCTTTGAAGTCCCCTGCGTAGGCTTCATGACCTTACGATGGTCTGTTGCTGCTGTCATCTTTTTGCATCCTTAAGTCTCATCATTGTTCCACTGAACTGATACAAAGGCTTTCTGATATTAATATTCTCTCTTGCTACCGGGCCTTTACATGTTTCCCTGCTGCAGCTCTTGCTCTCTTGGTTTCTGCAATGGACTATTTCTGGATCGTATTTCCACTCTGGGTTTGTTTATGGACTGTGTGTGTGTGGAAGTCTCAGCAATTGTACCCAATCCCTCAATGGTTGTGACAGGTGCCTGGTTGCTGTATAACCAACATTACATGGCATGGCTGAAGATGCAAATTTGGGAAGAGATGCAGTTTGGGCTTTGTTTCAACCAGTGATGAGTGTCAGTTTTTGGGGTTGAATAATGGCTTGACTCTCAACATAATGGTTCATTAAAATGTGGAAGTCAAGCAGGGACCATCACAGCTCACTGAGTCTACCTGATCTTTTCATATTCATCACTTCTGAATGCATTGCCTGTTTCCAAGGCCAACGGCTACTACAATCCATATTTTAGAAAAAAAAATCAGTTCTAAATCCTGCACTAAATTGCAAAATCATAACTAGTATTACTATACTGTTTTCACAAAGAAATCATCTTTTTTCATCTACTAAGTCATATTACTGTATATGCTGATCAGGTATAACATTATGACCACCAGTCTAATATTGTGTTGGTCCCCCTTTTGCTGCCGTCATGCACTGTGTATTCTGATGCACCTTTCTGACACACTCTATGCACCTTTCTCTGTCGTGTTCACCACTGTTCCTTCCTTGGACCACTTTTGATATATACTGACCAATGCAGACCGGGAACACCCCACAAGAGCTGCAGTTTTAGAGATGCTCTGATCCAGTCATCTAGCCTAGTAAAACTCCCTCAAATCCGTAGACTTGCCCATTTTTCCTGCTTCTAACACATCAACAATCGACAAAATGTTCACTTGCTGCCTAATATATCCCACCCACTTACAGGTGCCATGATGAGGAGATCATCAGTCTTATTCACTTCACCTCTGTGTGCTCATAATGTTATGCCTGATCGGTGTATAGTCACCTTCTATAGGAAAATAGCAGAACTTGCCACCAAAATGCCTTCTTACTTCCCACATCACTCTCTCTACTTCTGTAACTGGTAAATGATTAGAATTGAGCTTTTGTCCTTCAGTCCCTTTGATATTGCCCGGTGGCAAATTGCCCAGAAACTTGCCTAGAGGGCATTACATTCTCAAAGGTTGCAAAATAACTCTCATCATAACTAAAGCAAATATGCATTCACAGGTGAGTTTACACAGTAAACAAATTCCGCCTGAATTTAACATTTCAAAAATGTCAAAAACTGTATTCAAAGGTTATGGTCTGAGTAAACAACCATTAGCAGATAACATTGTAGTGATTGTCATGACAATTAGGTGTAAAAGGTGTTGTTTTACTCTGTTGTCTCCTCACTGAATAATACTGATAATACTGAAAGCAATATTTCTGAAACTCAAACGAATTTTGATTGGTCACTAAATCTGACTCTTTTTATTATTATGAATGATGATGATGTGGAAGAAAATAAAGCGAAAGAAACATTTATCTTATTTTTTATACAACTGAACAATTGAGGTTTAAGAGCCCTGCTCAGGATCCAGCAGTGGCAGCTTGGTGAACCTGGGAACTGACAACCTCCTGACCATTAGTCCAACACCTTAGCCACTGAGCTAACACATCTCCACCACATCATTTCCTACTGTAAATGTTCAGCAACGCAGTGTGGGGTTAATACTGTGGGGCTAATACGAAAGTGGCGCTAACCCTGCTTATAAATTTCCAGTGTGAAACGTTGCTTTAGAGGAAAAAAAGAAGAAGAAGAAGAACTGGGGGTACAAAGCCGTTATTATCCTTTATTATACAGAACAGTGGAATTCTTTTCTTCACATATCACAGCTAAGGAAGTTGGGGTGAGAGCACAGGGGCAGCTATAATACAGCACCCCTGGAGCGGAGAAGGTTAAGGGCGTTGCTCAATTGCCCAAGAGTTGGTGGTGCTGGGGCTTGAACCGTGATCAACAACCACTTGAACCACCACTGTCCCCCTTTAAATAGTGCCCTTAAATACTGTGTATCATCTAGTGTACAAGTGTGTTGACAAGAACAAAGCACAAAGACAGAAGATATGATAGACTATTTTAATCATTTGAATAGCTTATGTTGCATACAGTGCATGGAAAAATCCTGTAGTTTCCCTTCTTCCTCCTAAAAAACATCCAGTTCTACTTCCAGACCCAGGGTTATTGGAGTTAAAAGACTAGAGAGAGAGAGAGAGAGAGAGAGAGAATAGATAGTAATAAATAACATTTAAAAGAAGTCTTGTAAATTAACACCCTTAATTTATAGGCATGGCTCTTGTTTATTTTTTAAGATCGTACAGAAAATGTAAGTGATGTTGCTTTCATTGCCGTTTAGGAGAACGCATTTCAAAGCCAATTCAATGTGAAATAATTAGAGGATTTTTAAAGCACCCAGCTGATCTCTCTCACTGTCTTTCTCTCTCATCTCTCTGTGGCTTTGTGATAAAGCCATGTACAGAAGGGAAATGTTTGATCCTGCAGAGAAAAGCAGATGTCACAATCTCTTTGTTCGAGAGTATTCGGCTTTACAACGCACAGTCATGCAGATAGAATGCAGATGGATCTGCCTTACGAGCCGCCTCCATGGGACAACACAGGTGTGTGTTTGTGGATGTAGACGGACACACAGAAAAAATGAGGCGAAGAGTCGTGTTGACGGCGAATATCAGCTGAAATCAAGTCAGCAGTATCATTATTAATTTTATATCAGCGAAAAGATAATTCATTCGTGTGACTGATTGAAAATGTCCCATAAGTTGATTTCTGTTGAAAGTTAACACCAGGGTATTGTTAAAAAACCTTAATTTCTTTCTAAATCTCCTGGAAGCTGTCTGATTCCAAACCGTTATTTATATCCATGGATGACTTTAGCAAAGGTGCCAATATTTATGGGTTAGACTTTATGTATTATTTTTAATCCTGACCCAAGAGCTACATGAACTCTAGAGCATGTTTCTTTTCCCAGCCAAAGCAGTGGTATCTATCTATCTATCTATCTATCTATCTATCTATCTATCTATCTATCTATCTATCTATCTATCTATCTATCTATCTATCTATCTATCTATCTATCTATCTATTACTGCTATATTCTCCCCATCAGGACTACTTGCTTGAAAATAATAACAATAATAATAATAATAATAATAATAATAATAATGATAATAACAATAATAACAATAATAATAATAATAATAATAATAATAATAATAATAATAATAATAATAATAATAATAATAATAATATATTGTTGTTATAGACGCCTTTCTTGTTGCTGAAGGTCATTATACAAATTCAAGCAAGTAATAAATAATATAATAGCAGTAAAAAGCAATATAACAATATTTTAAAAAAATTCTGAATTTTGACTCGTGTTTTAAATGTGGTGAGAGAGTCTGTGTTACAGATGTTTTCTGGGAGAGAATTCCAGAGGTGAGGAGTATTACGACTAAATACTCTAGCTCCCATGGTGGTTAAATGGGCAGGGGGCGTGATGAGAAGCCTTGATGAGGAAGAGCACAGAATACGGGAGGGAGGATAGAACATAATTGCTTGTTAATCCAACATTGCTCATTAATCTGAGCAACGTTGTGTATACAATTAAAGAGAAATGTAGCAATGTAGTGAGTAAAAAGTAGAGATTAGATGAAGGAAAAACCGCAAAGTAAAGTACGGATACTTTAATAAAAAAGCAGACTTGAGAAATAAACAACATAAATGTGCTTTGTTGCTCCTCACCTCTGGAGTGTGTGATAGAGAGAAGGAAAAAAAAAAAACAGCAAAAAGCCCCGCAATTTTTAAAGCGAGACAATCAAACCAGGTAGCATTATTGCTTTTTTCAACTGAGATGTGCAGGCAATCTTAACCATTAACCACCATAATGCTCTGAGAGAGAATTGGGACATTCATTTTCTCCTAATCGTTAAGCTTTTATTTTCTTTCCTATTAATGCAAGGCAAATTTGTCTATTGTGTATCGCTGCCTGTGCATTAAGCTTCTTTTTACCAGTCTAGCCACAGCTCTGCTCGACAAACCCGCACGAGGCTGCCAGCATAACATACCGAAAGCGTTCTGATCCATAATTCATTTGCGTGAAAGACGTTTTTCATTAAAAAAGAGCCGAGGAATAGCCCGAGATCTGAAGCCATTTGCACCCCGAGTCCAGGCCAGGCTCAGATTAGGCGGGAGGTTATTATGAGCAGAGAACCTGTGGGTAATGGTGAATGCCTCTTGGAATAAAAAACAGAATGTCGGCTCGGCTCACATAGGAAAGCAGCAGGTTTTTCCTTTTCACACATGTGCTTTCCCCACTCTATTTCTTCCCATCCGTCTACGAAAGGCACAATGGCAGCTGTCATTTAGGCTCGACTGGACGGAGAGATTGCAGTTTGGTTTTGCTTCTACTTTCCATAATGAAACTCTGTGAATGTGTTACACTGTGCAGAAAAAAAATGGATAGAATGAGTGGGTTGGGGACAAGAACAAAGGCTGAGTAGGTAGCCATACTGTTTTTGAAGAGGACACTCAGGCTGGTGTGTCGTCCTGAAAGGATTCCCATCACAAGGAACAATGGCTCTAAAGCACCTGCCATTCTCTTGGTGTGTGGTGTGAGAGTGAGTGTCTGTGTGTGAGTGTCTGTGTGTGTGTGTGTGTGAGAGAGAGAGAGAGAGAGAGAGAGATTACAGACTTTATAGCTGTGGGCATTTTTGAGTTTGAGTGTGATACATTTTATTTGTGTGTGTATTCATGATTTAGGGTGTGTGTCAGTGACTGTGTGTTCAGCTTTTCCCACACGTCTGGTCACAAACAATAGAACTTGACAGACAATTCTAGAGAAAAAAAAATCATTTTCTGATCTGACAGAAATTCCTATATGCGCTCACGACTTTCAGTCCTGTCAAAAAACTCAAATGAATACAGCAATCCTTCCATTTTATTTTATCACACATCTTCCAATCCCCCTTTTCCCGAGGTAAACGCTCCACTCTTCTCCTCCCTGCATGAGTCCAGGCTTGATTGTGGATTTCGCCACGTCTGACAGCTGCCATTTTTCAGCTTTCTGCAGTCATTTGTGTTTCTGTTGATTATTGGGTCAGTAAGTTGTTGTGATGTTTGGCTTTTGCAGATATTTGTCTTCATACTGTGAGCATCTCAAATTGTTGAAAGTGGCTGTGGCAGCAGCAGGAGACACTTTGCTGTTAAAGGGCTGGCGGCTGTATAGTATAGCTACATGCCGTGCTTTATCACTTCCCAGTAAACACTGTAAACTTTAAAGGGATAATACTGAGACTCTTCTCTAGTCTGCTGGTGGTCCAGCGGCAGGACCCCGCGCTTTCACTGATTCGATTCCCAGGCAGGGAGCTAACCCATTCACTGAAGAGTTAACTCTGTGCCAGATCGAAACATGCGGACCAAATGATCCACTGTGGCGACCCCAAACAAGGAGCAGCCTAATGAACAACAACTGAGACTCTTCTCTGTTCTGGTACCTAAGTGGTGGAATGACATTCCTCTAAATTTCTAGAATCTTTCAACAATATCCAAAAAAAACCTCTGCAACAGAGTTTTTAACTCATGATACTCTTATTCCGTGATCTAGTGAACCAGTATCAGGTTGTATTTATCGATAGAGAGAGACTTCTAAGCATTTCCATAAGTCACTCTGGATAAATGTGTGTGTGTGTCTGCCAAAAGTGTATTATATTATTATAAAGAAATCATTAATAGAGTCACATTCATGTAATTAAAGCCCAATATGCACAATTCAGAGACTTAGCTCCGTCCCCATGCTTAAGAGCAACCAAGGTGCTCCATAATTTTCTCCAAACACACTTCTGGTAATTGTAGCCAAAGCTTATCCGATCAGAGCAACACCGCACCATCCCTTGGAGGATTTACTCTGCCTCACTGTCCACTATTCCTGCAGTTCTACTTCAAAGTTTCCTTAGTTCCCCAGGCCTTGCCTGAACTTCCACAGTTCCTCTGACTTTCAATTTCTTTATAAGATTTAGTAGAGATTGTGAGCTGGGAGTGCTTTGATATATATTTTTTTAAATCCTTCCCCTGCTTAGGGGAGTCCATGTTTGTTGATTCCATCTATCACTGGGTCACGGGGAGCCTGTGCCTATCTCAGGCATCATCGGGCATCAAGGCTAGATTCATCCTGGACGGAGTGCCAACCCATTGCAGGGCACACACACACACTCATTCACTCACACACTACAGGCAATTTAGAGACTAAAATCAGCCTAGAAGCATGTCTTTGGACTGTGGGAGGAAACCGGAGCACCCGGAGGAAACCCAGCAAGGATGGGGAGAACATGCAAACTCCACACACACAGTGAGCAGGACGCTGGAGGTGTGAGGTGAACGTGCTAACCACTAAGCCACTGTGCTGCCGTGTCCAGATATTTTCACAATGAAATTGTTCATTGTTTATTTTTAAGCTCATCAGATGTAAAGTAAGTTTGGGTATTCATTTGAAGCTTTCAGTGTCTGTGTTTGTTATTTTTTTGCTTGCCTCGTCTTCTGCCTGAACCCTGGTTATCCTGTTAATGCTTCACCTGCCCTAGTTTGTGGTTTTGACCATCATCTTGCCTTATGTTTCGGATTTGTTTTTGGTCTGGTGTTCAACTGTAACCGCATTTGTTTCAGAATTCTTCCTTATAAGAGCATTCGACTGCAGTTCATGTGTAGTCTTGTGTAAAGTCTGTAGTAATGACTGAGATCTGAACAGGATCCACTGTCCATCTCAGGGAACCAAACCTTTCACACAATTTTCCAGTCGACAAAGCATCTAGTGTTGTTTTTTTATTGAAGTAACTTCACACAGGCAGCAACCTGAGCTCAGGATTGATCAGGGATCCTGGAGCTGTGAGGCAGCAACACTATCTTCTGTGCCACAATTTACTGGGGGAAAAAAAACAAACCTTTTTCTTACTTTTACACCTTTTAAGTACTAAGCACAAAATCAGTAAAAATCCTGACAAAACTTAATGTCTTAACTGCTCAGTCTTTGTGCTTAAACTTCATTAAAAGCTCAAAGAAATGAATTATAATGTGTTTGAATTTCTTTTTGTTTCAGTCAAATGAAGATGCAAAAAAACAAAAAACACATGAATACTAAAATAAAATTCTATTCTAATGCAGATGGTCCATCAGACAAAATTACGCTAATGATATATGGCCTACATGAGCAACTGGAGCAATAAATGTCAGAACTGGATCTAATGAATGAATTAACCTAATTAATGAGTGTTGTATGCATCTTGTGTTTTTGATTAGCGTGTTGAACTTAATGCAAATCAGCTCATAACACTTGACAACTTCCTGAGAGGCTCTTTAGTGTTTATTTCTGAAAGACGGATACAGCATCGCAAAATAAAATTCTACTTTCTTTCAGTAATTCTTTAAATATATGTAATACTGTATATTTCAATGATCACAGGCACTTGTGGATGCAATTGAGGGATGCTTTAATCAGAAAAAAGCGCTCACAAAACTCTTAACTAAGGGAAACATTTCAGAAAATTAGAAACAAGCACAGCAAACGATCCAACAGATGTTAGGTCTATCTACACTATATTGCCAAAAGTTTTGGGACACCCCTCAAAATCATTGAATTTCAGGAGTAAGCCTGGCATTTTGGACAGTTTCATTCTCCCAACTTTGTGGGAACAGTTTGGGGATGCCCCCTTCCTGTTCCAACATGACTGCACACCAGTGCACAAAGCAAGGTCCATAAAAGACATGGATGAGAGAGTTTGGTGTGGATGAACTTGACTGGCCTGCACAGAGTCCTGACCTCAACCTGATAGAACACCTTTGGGATGAATTAAAGCGGAGACTGCGAGTCAGGGCCTTCTTGTCCAACATCAGTGCCTGACCTCACAAATGCGCTTCTAGATGAATGGTCAGAAATTCCCATGAACACACTCCTTAACCTTGTGGAAAGCCTTCCCAGAAGAGTTGAAACTGTTATAGCTGTAAAGGGCGGGACAACTCCATATTAAATTCATGTGCATGTAAAGGCAGCTGTCTCAAAACTTTTGGCAATATAGTCTATCTATCTATCTATCTATCTATCTATCTATCTATCTATCTGTCTGTCTGTCTGTCTGTCTGTCTGTCTGTCTGTCTGTCTGTCTGTCTATCTATCTATCTATCTATCTATCTATCTATCTATCTATCTATCTATCTATCTATCCATCTGTGTGTATGTGTGTATACATGCAGTTTTTTCTGTGTATTTCAAATTATACTTTATATTACACTTATTACGATTCTATTATATTTATACCTAATGAAATAATATGCATGATTGGAAATAAATAATAAAATAAAAACAATAAATTAGTGCGCTCAACCAGTGTGAGCTGTCAGAAGCACTTCTCTGGACAACATACATTTGATTCGATACTAAAAGGAGCTTTTTTTCTGTAGTGTTTCTGTGACTATCTGAAGGATTTCTGTAATCCTCCTGCATAGTTTGTATCGTAATGAGAGGTTTGAAGAGAGAAGTCATTTGCGAAAATTAATCCATGAATGGATCAGGTTCAGGAGATCTTACTGATTTCTACTGCCTCATTAAAAGTTCTCTTGACACTTCAACAGTTATTCCTTTCAGTATACCTTGACTAATGAGCAGGAGAAAGAAATACAGACTGTTTAAGGCACCGCAAATTGGCACAATAACTTCTACACGAGTCATAACAAAACTAAACAAACCCAGTCGAAACTATTAACCATTATTTATTCATTTGTTCCAGCACTAGTAAAAAGCGCTGTAATTTTTGTTATTAAAGCTAAGACCTCCTTATGAGGTCTTATAAAATGTGCATCCTGGGGATTTGAAATGAGTCTTTAGTTATATCTTTTACAACCCATTCTCTGTGGTTACTTCTGCCAGCCAACACGTTTAATTTGGCTTTCAATCTAAAGAGAAAATAGCTTCTGATTAAAGTTCTCCAGATCTACAAAAAACATGCTGGAACCTAAATACAAGCTTCTGGCAGACAACACACTTATTTTGGCTTTCAATCTTGAGAGAAAATAGCCGTGGATTAAAGTTCTCCAAAGCTACAAAAACGTACAGGAACCTAAACACTCTCTTTTACTAGTTCATCGTTATCACAAACCTTTTCTAAAGATTGACGAGTGACCCTTCCTCAAAAAAAGAAATCTTTTGCCCTTTTATAAAACAATCAGAAATCTCTCTTTATATAATCCATTCAGTGGAGTCCTAGTATTTGAAGGCATTGCAAATGCTTCCAGTTATTTTTATTTATTTCTGGTCAAAAAACAAAGAAAATGAGAATCACAATCACAGCATTGTATTTTCTACTGTAATATGAATATTCCCAAAAGGAAATATGAAGATACGTAATTAAAAATAGTGCCATATACTGGGTAAGTTAGGATTTATTTAAGGTTCCTGGTGCCAGCCTGACTTCTTTTTACTGTCTGCATGAAGGTTCACTAGTGTTGATATGGGTTTCTTTCTATTTCTATTTCTATTTCTTCAAGTTATCCAGGTTTCTTCTACCCTCACCTCCCGATAACATACCTGCAAATGGATTATATATGGTGTGGTGCACATCTGGGGTGAATTCTCACAGCCATTGTTTCAGGGATAAGTCTCTGATCCATCATGAAGCTTTGACTGAAGATGAATGTATGAATATCTTAAAGGCTGGCTGTATGGCTTACATTTTACCTCATTTTTATACAACTGAGTAATTCAAGGTTAAAGGGCCCAGTAGCAGTAACAGCTTGGTGGACCTGGGGTTTGAACTCACAACTTTCCGATTGGTAGTGCAACACATAAACCCCAACAGCCCCACTAAGCCACTAGCTACTAAACTAAGCTATTTTTAATTTTATTATCAGTTTTGCTGGTTTTTAACATCTGTATGACCTCATCTGGATCACAGATTGGATATCCAATTGCTCCTTGGGGGTTTAATAAGAAGTGCTAGGACTAACTACTGCTGAGCCCTTGAGCAAGGCCCTTAACCCTCAGTTGTATAAATAAGATAAATCTAAGTTATTCTGGATAAGGGCATCTGCCAGATGCCATGAATGTAAATATAGTGGTTAGAATGATTGCCTTGTACCTCCAGGATTGGCGGTTTGATTCCTGCCCATTCACTGTGCTTCAGAGGTTTCCTCCTGGTACTACAGTTTCTTCCTCGAATCTAAAGATATTGGCATCTCTAATGCCAAGGCATGTCTTGAGTCCCAAGGGAAAGGTTCCCAGTGCCCCTGTGTTGGATAAGTAAGTTTTGGCACAAAACTTTCCTGTAGTCTGTTTTATCCATTCACTATGGACCTGTTATTTTAGTTTAATTGCACAATTTTATAAGCTCAGAATGTGATTTACCAATTTACTGACTTCACGTATGAATCCATATGAGCCTTAATTTATACCCAAATTGAGACAAGAAGCAGACATTGTGAAGGACAAAACTGAAATCTGAAAAGGCAAACAGACAGATGGACAGAGACAGGAGCAGACAGTGCTGGACTAGCCAGCGGCATCTGACAGAGATGCTGAGCGACAAAAAAAGTGTTGCGTAGCCCGCTGGCACAGTGAGACAGCTACCAGATGTCCAAACAGAGCCCGGTGTGAACTGTGTGTGGATGTGGTTGAGTGGCCTGGAGTGTTTAAAGCAAACCCAGTATATCAGCTGATTCTAAAAAATACTGAAATACCACCAGATTGGTCATGCACCAGGTCTGCTGAGATGCATAGGGACTTGCAGATGTGTTAGGTATGACATTTTTGCTGGTTATGTAACTTGTCAGAAATACTACATAGACCAGTACTAACCTTGGGTGAATTTCATTTCAAGTCAGTTTATTTGTATAGCGCTTTTAACAATGGACATTTTCTCAAAGCAGCTTTATGGACATATTTAAACATAGAAAAAATGATAAAGTTTAGTTACTATTTATCCCTAAAATTTATCCCTAATGAGCAAGCCTGAGGCGACGGTGGTATGGACGATGATATGAGGAAGAAACCTTGAGAGGAACCAGACGCAGAAGGGAACCTCATTATTTGGGTGACACTGGACAGTAAATAATGTAACTGTTGATAATGTCCTTTCTGCAGCAGTTTATAGTCATGAAGAATTGTGCAAGCAAGAGCTCTTGAATTTGTGGAATTTGTTGTGTTAGTGGTGAAGTAGTAGTATAGAAATGACTAAAGAAAGTCATAAAGTTACATCTTAATAATGTTGTTGTCATTGTCATGACTTCCCTCGGCTAGTGTCTATCACATTATGTAGAGTGGAACTTCAGCATACGAATGCCTTCCCTTAAGAATTTTCTTGCCTTAAGAATTGTAAATTTGCAAGAAATTTGGATTGGCATGCAAAGCATTTTCCATATATGAACAAACCGAACCGAAAGCTAGGTAAGTCACGTGTATGTCTGGGAGTCATACAAAACTTATTTTTGTCAGTTAAAAGCCAAGCAAAGCCAAACGAAGTTTACCAATTTAACAAAAAATTTTTCAGCAACAAAATCTATTTGGAAAGAGTCAACCCATGATACCACCGTTGCCTTCGGAAAGCATTCAAAAACTAGATGATTTTTCTGCCATTTTTTTGTTGACAGATTGGTGGTGTGGGTGGTCTGTTCTATTTTTAGCCCAAGCTTGGTGGCACAACCTTTGACATGACAGGTCCCTTGACATGTAATGCTTGGCTTGGGTCAGTTCTTTGTAAGCAGCCATACAGTTGACATATACTTCGTATTGCTAATATTGGTCATATTTCTGGGTGGCTGGAACGGATTAGCTTTCACAGTTGCTTCTATAATGTTCTATAATGTTTCTACTCCCACCTTTCCCCCTGCTTTGGCATTGGTTGATTGCTCTAATGTCTTCACCTGTTCTGTCTCTTGATTATTTTGTTTATTTCTGCTCTGTTGTTCCGTTGCTTCACCCTTTTCGATAGTGTGATTATAAACAGTTACTCTTCTTGACTGTAAAATCAAACAGTGCACTGAGAGGAAGTTCAGTAAGAGCAGATTGCGAATACGAGTCCAATAACAGCGACGGTTGTTTATCTTCGAACAAGGTTTATCTTCCTCCCTGGGATGCAACATACACACACACATACAAGCTTGGCTGAGATTGTATATTTGGATGCGTGTGGTTTAAAAAACGAGGGATTAGAAAGGAAGAGCCATTTTAGCCATTCTATTTATCAATAGTTTGTCATTTAGCCTGGGTTAAAGGTTTCCTCCTGGGGAATACCACCTTCTGCTTTGAGTACATCTGAGTTTGTGTGTAATGACAGTTTATTCTTCAATCAAACACAACTTTACATCTAAGACTCCACACATCCAGCATCGCAACTCTTCCAAGACCGATGCATCAAAGATCATTAAAGGAAGCCGTCCGTACGATCAGAGGTGAAATGATGTGCCTCCGTTCTTCACAACGGAGAACCCTGTGCCATGGAAAAGGAGCATAATAATATATTCACACTTGCTACATGAAGCCGCGTTCTGCTTTCCCGCTGTTTCATCCAGATGCTGCTTTTGTGCTTCGTTCCGATAAGCTGGAAGAGAAGCTGAAAGCATTTTTTTTGGCTTTTTGTAAAGGACCCTTTTGTAAAAAAGGCTCTTTTTTTCCCAGTGATAACTTGCTTTTGTCTACATTTGCTGGACCAGTGTGACCCAATCTTCCACTTTTCATTTGCATAATCAATTGTTTCATAATTTGGGATGTGAGAGGGAATAAAAAACAGACTAATGCCCATATTATGAGGAGAAGTTTTGAACATTTGTGACAAGAAACCATTCCTACATGATCTTTTTTTTTTTTACGCCCTCAAATAAAAACACAGATTGGAATTCGGTCCGATTCTTTTGCTCATGGGGAAGAATAAAAACTCTTGTGCTGAATAAACAAACAAATAAATAACTCCATGTTTTAGTTACCATGCCAAAGCTGATTACAGCATGTTCCCATTGGTTTATCTGTCTTATATGATTGTTTTTGGGCAGAACAGTGGCTTAGTGGTTAGCACTGTTGCCTCACAGCAGAAAGAGGGTTCGAATCCCAGGTTCCCAGCCTTTCTGTGTGGAGTTTGCATGTTCTCCCTGTTTCTTCCCAAAGTCCAAAAACATGTACATTAGATTGATTGGTAATTCTAAATTGCCTGTGGGGGTGTGTGGCTGTCTGTCTGTATGTGTGGCTCTGTGATGGACTGGCGAACTGTCCAGAGTGTACCCCTGTCTTTCGCCCAGTGTGCACTGGGATAGACTCCAGCAGATCCCTGTGACCCTAAAAGTGGGTATAGACGATGCATGGATGAGTGTTTTGTCCCAAAGATAAAATTAATTTCATTTTTGTCCATTTATAGCTACATTTATTATCACTTTCCTCTTCTAGCAGCTGTAAACAACTTCTTGTTTTCTCTCTTTGGACAAATCCCTGCATACCATGTCAGGAAACCTAAAGTTACAACTATTATGATATGCTGAAACCTTCCAAAAATGGTGCAGAAATGTCTTGGAAATGTTTTGGTGCCTAAATTTACAGTAAAGTAAATGATTTAATTGATATTATATTGATTGTCATGATAAATCATTTAACTGACTGATTTTTTTCTCTCTCCAGCAGCAGTTACTGTAATAAAGGTGATGTTCGTTGAGAGATAAAACGAGAACAATATCAATATATTCTCTTTAACTGATATTTTAGAGCTTCCATAGAAATTTATAAGGAAATCTTTGATATCTTGTCGTTTTCAGTATCATCACAAGAAACACTGCATCAACTTTCCATGTAAAGTGATCAATGTAGGACGTCATGCGTACAGCAAGAAGATGGAGTTTCTCATTACAAGCGATTGTGAGCTTATCAGCATTTCTCTTTTAGAAACAGGCATTCGAAAGCCTTGCCTTGATTGTTAGAGAACAGTAAATCCCCATAATAACATATCCCGAATTAATCCCATTGTTCCTCTAAGCCGTAATGGGCCATGGTGACACTCTGCATTATTTATATCTCGTTATTTATAGCATCGTGTTATCTAGAATGGAGCAAAGCAGGCAATAACAACACTTGACACCGAAAAGTCTCTCCATGATGAACCTCCTTAGTATACTGCCGAATCTTTCACTCACACATTATTCAATAATCGGGTTATTTGTTTCTGCTAAAATAAAGCAAAGTGGTTTTCTAGAAATAATTACGGCTCGGATGAAAACGCTAATGGAAAACAATAAGAACGGAAACATCAGGGGTCTGCTGAGGCAGGAGGCTGAAACTCAAAAGGAAACTGGATATTTCACGCTTCTCTGGAAGCGTTTATGTTGTTCATGGTTTTTTTCATTTTTTTTTTTTTTTTTTTTTGCCACTTCAGGGTCAGTGATCACAGTCGGTGATATTCATGTAATCTTACAGTGTGCAGTCAGGAGGAAGTCCAGCTTTAGCATTCCTCTCTAGAGAGAAATATGAGATGTGAGGCAGAGCACAGGATGCGGATGAACTCCAGTCGTTGACTAAATGGACTCGTAATTGGTTCAAATCCCAGTAGCACATAAGCTAGGCCTGGAGGAAAAAAGCTGTACTTAAATAACTGATGGTTGATAAAGAGAAAGGAGCTGATAAAGCGAATGATTGTTAAACACGTACGATAAGTGTCTTAACCTTCTCTTATCGTAGGACCATTCCTCGTTTCTTTCCCTCTAATAAAGACCACCGGCAGAATTTTGGAAACAAATTTTCTTCACAAGCTCTTATTATAGTTTAAGAGAACTGTTATGATGGAAGGATTTGTTAAAAGCCCTGCTGTTTGGCTTAGGGATGTAACCAAATACAAATACATTATAGATTGATTACAGACACAAATACTAAAGGCTTACACTAAGCCCCGAGTGTCAGGGTTTTAGTGTCAGTGACGGGTCAGAGGTAAAGCTCATGGGCATAAGCGTATGCTCACGTGACAGTGAATGATCATTCATCCTTAGTAACCCTGCCTCATCAGGATTCTACTGGTTTGTTCATTTTTGGTGAAATAAAACCCACACAATTTGAAAATGTCATGGCAACAGACAGAAATATATTCACCATATAATTATTTTTCTTATCCTAGCGTTAGTTCCGCGCAATGGCAGGGTCCACTGTTGATCCACATGATTTGGCACAGGTTTTATGCCAGGTGCCCTTCCTGTCGCAACCCTCCCATTTTTATCCAGGCTTGGGACCGGCACTGAGAGTTAACTTTTCAGTGGCTGGGGTGGCGCCCTGCCTGGGAAACAAACCCGGGCTGTGGCAATGAGAGCGCTGGATCCTGCTGATGGACCACCAGGAGGCCATGTTAACCATATAATAACAGGAGAAAAGAAAACATCTTTGTGCACATCTCTATATACTCTTTCCTGCTTAGGCCACACCCATTTTGGATTTAAATCAGTTTTAAACACTAAGCAAATATATTGTTTAGTAAAGATTCATGTCACATGGCAAACCTGTGGAGAGTGTATAAATACATAGTAAAGCCATGATTTGAAACAGTTTGTGTGTGTGTGTGTGTGTGTGTGTGTAATAATTGGTTATGTGATAGATCAGTCTTGTGATGGAGGATCCTAGGAAATGGATTTGAGGCCAACATGACACTGTGTAGTCATGCTTAAAGCAAACCTTGTGTCTCTTCTGTGCTTCAGGTGCTGCTAGCTTGCTGGTAGTTTGTTTTATTTTTGAGACTAAGTGTATTACTTACACACTAAACACGAGTGTATTACTTGATTACTTACTTAATTACATATCTAGCTAAATAATGTAAACAAAAAGAGCTTTATATGTAAACATGAATGCAGATTAATTATCTGGTCTTTTGATGAAACAAAGGTGTACCTCAAGGGTTAATTCTCAGTCCTATACCAAGGATTTACTATTAGAACTTGTGAAGGTCCAGCAACATAAATTTCTGGATAAAAAGGTCCAGAGAAGCACGTAGACACCATTACCTTCTATTAAATAGGAGTGTGACAACTCTTCTTGCAGGCAATATGATACACCTCTTGATAAACAGTGTATGATATAATAAAACAAAAGCCATATAGTTAAGCATTTAATCATTCAATACACCTCAGTTCATTACATATCTGATACATGATTAGTTTCAGGTTTGATTTTGAATCAGTTTAATCCTATTTGATTCAGTTGAAGTTAAATCAGATGAATTTGAACCAGGTGAATCGTATTTGTATCACTTGAATTTTAATAGCTTGAATTTGAATCAGGTGAATCAGTTGAATCATATTTGAATCACTTGAATCTGAATCAGGCAAATCAGTTGAATCCAGTCTGAATCAGTTGAATCTGAATCTTTCGAATACTATTTAAATCAGTTAAAGTTGAATCAGTTGAATTTGAATCAGGAGAATCAGTTGGACCCTATTTGAATCACTTAAATCTGAAGCAGCTGAATCAGTTGAATCCGATTTAAAACTGTTGAAGTTGACTCAGCTAAATTTGAATCAGGCGAGTCAGCTGAATTGTATTTAAATCATTTGCATGTGAATCACTTGAATTTGGATCAGGTGAATCAGCTGAATCCTGTTTGAATCATCTGAATTTGAATTAATTGAATCAGCTGAATTTGAATCAGGTGAATAAGTTGAATCCTATTTAAATAGGTTAAAGTTGAATCACTTAAATATGAATCAGCTGAATCAGTTGTATCCTATTTGATTCAGTTGAAGTTGAATTTGAATCAGTTGAATCCTATTTGAATCACTTAAATTTGAATCATCTGAATCAGTTGAATCCTATTTAAATCAGCTGAAGTTGAATCAGTTGGATCAGTTGAATCCTATTTGAATCACTTAAATTTGAATCATCTGAATCAGTTGAATCCTATTTGAATCAGATTAATTACTGCTAGATTACAGGATGCTTTATTTAGCAGGGATTATGTGCTTGTAATATTGATTTCCAGCTTTTATAGTACAGTTATATTATATACCATTTTAATGTCTTTTTTTTACTAAGCCTTTTTTAAATCCCAGAAACTCTTACAGTAATATCACAATTCTATTGTCAATGATCAGTGTAGCGGCACAAAAAGCTTCATTTAGCAAAGGAATTGAATAAGAGATGAAATCCCCAGAGCATTATGTACACACCCGTGATCTCCTCTAATCCCGTGACCCTAGTATCATTGGTCTCGTGGCTCAAAAAAAAAGCTTCCAGAAAAAGAACATATATGTATGGGTTTATTTTTTTCTAATCCGTGGCTTTAAAGAAAGGTTCTTTAGTGGAGACGATGAGGAAATATACTGAATAAAAACAGAACACACTCAGGTATAGAGTGCTGCAGGAACGAGCCAAAATAACCTGGAAATGAGTTCACATTTTTGTACTTCCTGTTCCATCGTCAGTGGGTTTTTTGACTGAATGCCTGAAATAAGGTCTATGGTTAACACAAGCTCAAGATGCATGTGTATCTTGAAAAATACGGGTGCTAAATAGTGGTTAAATGGGACTACAGCGGTCGACTGGGACACTAAGCATCATTATGCCGAATAGGAAAACTCAACTACAACCCTGTTGTGTTTATACATCTTATACACTCTTACAAACTTCAGGCATCAAGGCAGGATACACCCTGGACAGAGTGCCAGCCCATCGTAGGGCACACACACACACATTACAGGCAATTTAGAGACTCCAATCAGCCTAGAAACATGTCTTTGGACTGTGGGAGGAAACCCACCAAGCACGGGGAGAACACGCAAACTCCACACACACAGTGAGCAGGAGCGAGACTCGAACCCAGGAGGTATGAGGCGAACATGCTAACCACTAAGCCACCGTGCCGCCTCGTCACTAACTTCAGGTTTTTAATTCTGCTGATTGCATGTAGGCTTCAAAATCCATAAAAGTCATGCTCATTTAAGTTGATGATCTTGTTGTAAAAACACATAAGAATAATAAGCTTCTGTTGGTCACAGAGTTTATTTTCCGGAAATAATCCAAAAGCCAATTTTTTTTAATTAATTTATTAATTTTTTTGAAGAAATTGAAGAGATGCTAACTTCTGAGTTAGCCTACAAAAATCCCTCACCCCTGCAGCACTCTACCGCTGTTGGATGTCAGACAGTAGTAGACTTTAATTATTTATGACATGGTCCTTGAGAGGCATAGGAAATATAGTACTTTTATGTTAGTTCCACTGAATATAATTAATATAACATGTTAGGAAAAAGGGGGAAATAGTAGCAGAGGGTTCAAACACGTCATGGTGCTTGTGATAGCTCTGGAGATCTCGTCTTGAGGAGAGTTCAAAGCAGGATGATTATTGCTACGAGTGACGTAATGGTACGAGAAATGAGTAATAATGAGTGTTCCTACACACACACACACACACACACACACACTTGCTCAGAGCCTTGACATGCTGTCCTCTTCAACCTTCTTATACACTTTAATGATTCATGTGTGTGTGTGTGTGTGTGTGTGTGACATCTCGGTTTGTTTTTAACCATCAGTTTTATTTATGCTAAAGGTTTTATTTCACCATTATTTTCTCTCAATTATAGTAATTTTGAACACAAATGTCACAAAAGTAGGTCTTTCTTTTATTGCTTAAGTCCAAACCTGAGTCTGAAGTATGCCTTATTCCCTCTTTCCTACAGAAAATAGGCTTAGAACATTTTTACTTCTCGCTCTGTCCCTCTGAAGGATTTCTTATGGGTTTGACATAGAGCCCTACAGCGTATTGCTTCCTTATTGCTTTTTGAACCCTTTTCTGGAAGCTGAAACCTCTTCACTGTGCAAAGAACCTGTGGAGAACCCTCTTTCCATAAACCTACACTTTAATTAGATATAGAATTGGAGAAGACTAGATATTCTTCTATTCTCTTAAGACAAACTTCCCTAACTAGTGAATATAGTGCGATTTGGACACAATCCAAAGGTTTCCTCAGGACACTAGTTTATAGTTAGGTAAATCACAGACACTTTAATTGTAATGAACGTTTCTGATTCCACTCCGAAGCTGTAGATGTGTCAAATGGCCAATTTACTAATTTAATTACACCATGTGGTTGCGTCGCGCTCTTATCATTTCCCCTGAGAGACTTTCTGATTAACGTAATGGGTTCCAGGGCTGGAGATCTCTGTCAGACCATCCAGATTGTTCATTTCAATAAAGACTGAGTAGAGGTCGTATGACTGCTCTCGAATTTACTGTGGCATTCCCATCTTCTGCTGCTGAATTTTTAACAATGGCTGTATATTTACACCTTGACCGCTCTGGTTGCTTGGAGTAACCGATGATAGCGATCGGCCGAAGGGTACTGTCATTCCTGAGACTCGGGGAAAAAATCAGTGAAAAGGAAATGAGACGTGTTGGAGCTTTGAAGCTGAGGTATATTTAGAGGATGTTCTGATTGATGATGGAGTAAGCTATATCTGGAATCAGATCCATCAGAAGTGTCCAGAGTTATCTGCAATGCAAGGGCCAGAATTAAGTGCATCCTTCATAGTGTCTGGGTGCAAAAAAAAAAAGGAAAATGGACTTCTTTTATTTTTTATTTTTTTCCCCAAACAGTCAAGCAGTGATTACATCCTGGTTCACTTTTTTTGGTGTTTCCACCTGAGTCATTTCCATTGTGTAATTTGATGCCTAAATTGGTTCATTTGTCCTTCTCATCTTTTCACTCTGATTTTCTTCTTCATTTTGTTTCATCAAGGTGCTAAACCATAGGTCTTTGACTTTGGTGTCATTTGAGATGCAGATGCTTCTAATGTGCTTTCAGGTTAATCAAAGTCGCCTATTATACCAGACTGTGTGACTGATGATTGTGACTAAAGATTTTTTGTGGCAGTGGTGTAGTTTAGAGCTATAGAACTGAAGCATTTATTATCACCACACATACATTACAGCACAGTGGAATTCTTCTCTTCGCATATCCCAGCTGAAGAAGTTGGGGTCAGAGAGCAGGGGCAGCTATAATACAGCACCCCTGGAGCACGAAGGGTTAAGGGCCTTGCTTGATTACCCAGCAGTGGAGTTTGTTGGGCAATTGAGCAAGGCCCTTAACCCTTCCTGCTGTAGTTCATGATGTATCCTACTTCACCAGCACATGCTCTGGGTGTTATGAAAAATCCAAACTTCATGTCACTTATTTTAAGTGTAATAGAAGAGATTCACCGACAGCAGCAGCTCAGGACCGTATTCGATAAACTAATTTCAATCCTGAGGCTATTACACTTGGCTTGTGTTATAAGCGGATATTATCTCCCGAATTCATCGAGTAACCTTGAAATAAGCAATCCCCAGTCATCCAGCCTACACTCCAGCTTATTTTTTAAAAATTATTTTTCACTGTAGCTGGTTTGCGTTTCACACAGCCGGACTGTTTCCTGTTACCTGCAAGGCGCACACAATGAGCGAATATCATTAACACGGGTTGCCAGGAAACTTCCAGCATAAGCACATATCAAAAACAAAGTGGTGCTAAAGTAGTGGTTTAGCTTTTAAGTAAAGGTCAGACCAAATCCCAAGACTTTAAGAAAGACACTTAATTTTTAACTATTCTACATGCACACACTGAATCCCTTCCCTTAAACCACTTTAGATAAAAGCCAGATATATAAATGATTCATAATCACGAATAAACCTGATTTTTTATCTTGTTCTCTTTCTGACCTTCTCCTTTATTCTCTCCTCTCATTTCTTTTCCATATTGTATTTTGCTCGAGTGTGTGTTTCTGTATGATTGTTTGTATATCCCCTAGGCATAATGACTGTAGCAGCGTCAGCTGTGCTTTTTCCTTTTTTTCCTTCCTCACCCTCTAGCCTTATGATGTCTCCCACAACAGTAATCACCATTTTTCCTCTCCAATCAGATGCCCTCAATTACCACCAGAGCATCCAGGGGTTAAACTCTGATCCAATCAAACTGCACAATCTTACAGCCTCATTGTGGTATAAGAGAGGCAGGAAATGCTTTCTATTTCTCAGTGGGTGATGATTAGGTCCCCAGAATTTTCCTGGCTGCGAGGAAACATTTGAATAAATATGAGATAAATCAGAATGCGTTTCAATTGTAGATGTTTGCCGGCATGCCACGAAAGTGAATGCGTCAGTGTATCATGTAGATTAAAACAATCTGTGCATCTATTCTAATGAATAATATCTAAATTGCCTCCAATTCCATCATTGCATTGAGTCTGCAATCACTGTCTGTATGATAATGTGTAGGAAATCGAAATAACTTGTATAAATAAAAAGAAAGAAGAAGTTCCTCACAGGTTCTGGTGTAGTAAAGGCTTTCTTAAACTCTTTTATTTCTTTACCCTCTCTCGGTTTTATATGATTCCACGTACAGCCTTTAATCATCTTTTTACCAGTAAATGTTTTAGTCTAAAAAATTTAACCACCATTTTTCCCATAATGGTCTGATGATGGCACTATAGCCACTTTATGTAAGATCTACAGTCAAAATAAGAATTTCAAGAATTAATTCTTAACTAATATCATTCATTTAGTTTGTTCAGGAGAAACTGGCAATAATTTCCACTGTAATTTGGGCTTTGGACCGCTTGCAAGTCTAGCTTTGAAAAAATTTGAAGCTTTTGCATATCCTGGCTGTCTTGAGGTCCACGTTAATAAGTAAATCCCACCATGGCACCATGTCAGGAATCCCATGTCCATGCCGAACTGCACTACAGAGCTCGCTTGTGTATTTTTTATAGTTCTGTGTTTGTTTAGTTTTGGTTCATGTCATGTCCTGACCCTAATTTGTCACTGGTGGTTACCTTCACATGCCTCCCTCGAATACATTGTCTATTTAAACCCTTCTTCTTTGCACAGTATTGCTCAGCGTCTTGTCAGTATCAAGCTGTTTATGTGTTAACTGGATTTTGATAATGTCATTTTCTTGGTTTTATGAGCTCTGTAGACCCCAAATCTTCTTCAGTGTGTCCATCTGTGAGTTCTATATAAAACCTTAAAACAGTTTCCCAGTTTCCATGAAGAAAAACAACCAAAGAAACCTTACATATATTTGTTGTCTGTAATAATGAGACACTTTAGGTGTCATTGATTTAAATAATCTTTAGAGAAAGGAGTTTTTAATACAGCTTTGTTGTCAAATGTTATTTTTAATTGTTTCAATACATTTTGCAGTGCTAGTCATGATACTTTAAAAGCAGGGCTCTGGTACTACTACATAAGTCACAATATGGTTTGCTGGATAAGATTCTTAATTAGCATCACTTCAATATTCACTTGTCTACACGCTAACCGTATTTTAGCCGAATCCGCAGCATTTGAGATGCAAACAAACATCACTGCTAAGCCGCATAAAGGAAATCGGCTAATCTTTCTGAACATCTTTGATCCAGAGACAGAAATGTTTGCAGTCGTCCTCATCCTCGTCCTGCTCGCTGCTTATTGACCAGTTTGCCTGTTTTTCTGATGTTGCATTAACGTTTTTTTTTTTGGAAATGTTTGCTGTTCCTAATAAACTGCTTGTCCTCTTCTCAGCCTCCTTTTGCGATAGGCCACCACTTTTACTTCTTTCTAAGCCAAGGAGTGAGCAAGAAATCAAGCAGGATTTCACTTTTCATTGTTCAGCTATTATTCAGAATTATAGTTGATCTACCGTTGCTAATTTATAATGAGTCTCACTGACCCGTCCATGATGTGGGCAGTGCTACATTAACAATTCCAGGCATGACATTACTTTTCTAGGCATCTGCTCAGAGCAGCTTCTTTCCCGCAACCCGAGTGTGAAAAATACTGTTTATTTCAAGGGCATTTGAATCTCATATGTCTAATTGGGCTGGAACTCAAAATAATAATTGTTTCCCAACATTGTTTTATTCATGCAACATCGGCTCAGTCTTGATATAACATGAATAAAACATCTGCAGTGCATGAATAAACAGTGAAAGGAAATGATGTCGAACGCAACCCCACGTCTATGGATAATGCACCTGCACATCAAAAGTGTGGCAATATGGTCATTTGGATCACAAATTCAGTGTCATTACAGAGCGTTAACCCCTTAATGACCCAGGAGCCGGACGAATCCAGATTTACATTTCTCACGCTCGTTACTACACCCCACAGTAGATGCTGAATAATTCATAGGAGTTAATATGGCTTTATAGCACAGAAGCGCTGATGAATTCTCGATTCTGATTGGTCAGAAGGTTTTCATTAATTAATTAATTCATTCATTCATTCATTCATTCTCTCAAGCAGCAGCTCAGGCAGTATTTCAGGCAAAAAAAAGACAAATCTATATATATATTTGATTTGTCTCAAATATCAAATATGTATTTGATATATTTGATTTGTCTTTTTTTGTCTTAACAGCATGCGTTTTATTCCTTAAAGACTGTAGAAAGATGCCACATTAGTTTATTAAACCATGACCTGATGCTTAAGTGTAATAATAACCACAAACGAAGCCTCTTAAATATAATTTATTCATATCCAAACTAATGGACTATGATGAGAGACGGTGCTACACAGAGATGGTGAAGTGTAACTGCATGCACACATGATTTGTGAGTGTGTGTGTGTGTGTGTGTGCTAGAGTGCTAGGGGTCCGTTGCACCAACAAGTTAATAGCTTTCTGGGTGGAAATGAAATCCGCTACATCAACTATATTATGTTATATTTTTTTTGTTACTAGTTTTTACACAGGTATTACAAGCTATAAGCTGTTGCCATGGTAACCACCTTAAAGAGCAGGTCGTTTATCGATTCGATCTGTCATAATCGTAATGAACTTGCGTTGACGTCAGCATAATCAGATGGCGACTAATGTGTTTTGGAGGAATTTTCCAAACTTGTCTTTCCTTTCTTGTGTCACTCAAAAGGTCTTGTTTGTTTTTTTGTTATTTATGGAAACTGTAGAGCAACAGAAACACTCCAGGCTTCGCATTCATTCCTGCTTCCTGCACTAGAACAGGGCAGCAGTTATTACACAAGAAGCAGCATAATATAGAAAGAAGAATATAATAAACCATTTATGATATTCAGCTCGTGTTAATAAGGACCTTTATCCGTGCAGCGCTGAAGGTAAAATGAGTTTTGTATGCGATATTTGCAGCACGTCCAATAACAAGAATATTCAAAATGGTTTCATTCAAATACCTTACTCATATCTAGACTAGGTTTAATAGCTATTTTAATGGTTTACTGGCAGGTAAATGGATATTAAGGGACCGTTGTCAAAATGTTCACGCTTCGATGCGTTTTTTAGTGAAATTCTGCTCATATTATTTCCTGAAAACGAGTGACATTTATGCTGCATTTGATTGGGCTAGGTCGTCTGGGCTGCTTTGGTTACTGTAATTGTTTAGAGATGTAGTCATTAATAATGAAGGTTTGGCATTTTCACAGAACATGCATTTTAATTACGTGCACTTTGTTGACGGTCCCTTAAGTTCAGCGCTGATTAACAGCAAGTTGAAGATTTTCCAGGTGTATCGTAGATTTTCGTAGACGCTTGTTTGCTATACTGTACTTTGATATCTGTCTATACATTATATGGCCAAAAGTATGTGAACACCTGAACATGATGGCCATATATGCTTAGTGAGGATCTTATTCCAAAGGCATGACGTTAATATGGAGTTCATGGGGTTTAATAGGGTTGAGGTCCAAGTTCTGTCTCAGATAATTGTGTTATTCCATTCCAGCTAGCAAACCATGTCTTCATGGAGCTCGTTTTGTGCACAGGGGCATCGTCATGCCGGAACAGTGTTTGCTCCAGTGAAGCTACATCATACAAATACATTCTGCTTCCAATTTTGTTGCAAATGTTTGGTCTAAGTCCAACATATGGCTGGTGTCCACATACTTTTGGCTGTAATAGTGCACTGATGGTGTTTAAACATGTGCGTTTTGAGTTTTTGAGCACTGTAAACAGTTTTAGAAAAGTGTCCAATAAGAAAATAAGCCAAAGAAACCTTGAATATATTTATTGTCTGCTAGCCATGATACTAGACTAAAAAGCAGGACTCTCGTCTACCACTACATAAGACAAAAATAAGCAACAATATGGTTTGTGGGATAAGATTCTTAATTAGCATGCCAGTGGTGACATTACTTAACATGATCTTAACCCTATAGCACCCAAAATTCTAACTGGCTTCATGCTAACTGGATGTTAGCCAGGTCAGGAGTATTTGAGGTGGAAACAAATATCGTTGCTGAGCCGCACAAAGCAAATCTATGGGAACATCTTTGACATCTTTTTAGTCATTTATGCAAATGCAATTTGCCTTGCTCAGATGTAAAAACAACAACAACAACCAAAAAAACCCTGTTGAAAAATGTAGTGCCAGAACAAACTAGAAATGTTTACAACTTGATTACTGCAAAAGAGAGAGAGAGAGAGAGAGAGAGAGAGAGAGAAAGAGAGAAAAAGAGAGAAAAAGAGAGAGAGAGAGAGAGAAATTTTGTTTCCTTTTAGGAGCTTTTGTCTTCTCTGTAAGCTATTTATTCTGCATGCATTATTTTTCTGCCTATATGCCTGATACAGAGAAATGGGAATCATTTTGTTTTTGTGACAATTTGACAGTTTTGTCTTGTAGGCATCCCTAGACACTAAGGTGCATCAATTAACTAGCAAACATGACAAATAAAAGTGTGTTGAATGTAGAAATGTGAGCGAGTTCCGTATGGATGTACTAACTAGCAGCTTTTCTTAGTACCTTTGGATGATGTAACCGGAGTAAAGTGCGGCCTTTCTTATCTTTAACGGTTCTGACCTGTTGGTGCAAACGGACCAAAATAACAGGAGTCCCATCTAGAGTCCAGTAGTGTGTGAAACGGATACAAACATACACGCATCCAAACGACTAAATACCCCCTGCTGTTCATGCATGGATCAGTCCATCCACCTCTCCGTCAGGATTTTATCTGCAGTTCATCCATGACCTCTGACCTCTCTTATATATGCTCTATGTATGTTAGAAGAAGTTGTTCTTTCCTGCTGATGCAGGACTGAAATCGTGTCAAGTCCCGGATCAGCAACAAAGAACAACGAAGTCGCTGTGACCTCAGCGGTCAGCGTTCATCCTCCTCAGTTTAGCAGGCAGCTTATCCTCCATTCTGGCTCCAGCTGAGGGCAGAGGAGTATGTGGAGGAGCGTGAGTGTGTGGCAGGGCGATGGGTGATGGCATCGGGGGAAGGCTCCTCTGCTGGAGGTCTCCGGTGGACATGGTCATGGGTTCGAAGCCCACCCTGAGGGCTTTGAGATGGAAGTCGTCTGATTGGCCGGGACCGGAGCCCATGCGCTGCAGTTTGAGGGGCAAATCGCCTGTGCTGGACGCCTTCTCCGATGCCTGGGAGCTCAAACGCAGAACCTTCTTGGGCAGCTCCTCTTTCCCAGACGAGCTCATCCTCTGGAGCTTGCTGGGCAGCCTGCAGGAGGAGCTGCCTCCGAGGCTGGGCTGCTCCGCCCCCAGCTCCAAGCAGTTGACGGAGAAGACGCGTTCACGGTGTGGCACAGCGAGTGGAGAAGGAAGCGAACCTTTTTCCTCATGCTCTTTCACGCTGTAGGGTGGCGTGGGAACCTCGAACGTACTGTGAAACTGCGAGTAGTCCACGCGGAAGAAGCCCTCCTCTAGAGACATGACGGGTAAGAAGCGGTGGCCCCACAACACCTCGTCCTCGGTGTAGGAAGTCCGTGCCTGGCATGTCATACCTAAAAGACACGGACAAGCAGAGACACATTAACCTTCATGTTCAGTTCACTACTTATCAGATTGGGGGGGTGAAAACTTTTGCACACTTAGAGTGTTCATAATCCAAGCCATCTCTTTCCTTTAGTAATAGAAATACTTAAATACAATGTGTAGATAAACTTCAATCAAGTACATAGTACAAAAGTTTGCACACCTACTTTGAAATTACAAGAAGTCACCAAAAAGAGTATTTTGAGATATTAACTGTGAGAGAATATAATTTACAAAAAATAAAGAAAGAAAGAAAATAATAATAATGCTTTAAATCATAATTTAAAAAACAAGCAGAATAAACAAAAACCCATATATATATATATAAAAATATTCTTTTCTCATAAACTCATGCTCATATTTGCTTTTTTATTTATTTATTTATTTGTTTTATTTATTTATTTTTTATCCAAAGGTCAGCTGTTTCCTAATTCATCCATTTGTCCTGATTCCCTACATATGTAAAGTCACCTGGAAAGCATCACAAGCTTATGAAGTATAACAGGCGATACATTATGGGTTATTCAATTATATGTCACAGTGAACAAAGTTTTGAAAATTAATAAAGGCTTATGGAAAGAAATGCCATGTATAATTTAAGGGACCAATAAACCACAAACAAAACTCTAAACATTAACAAGTACAAGCTGAAAATATAAAAACAAAGATATGAAATAAAACCTGAGAGCTGTTTATTAATCATTTGGTTACTCATTATGCATCATTATGGCACAAATAGTGTAATAGTTAATAAATGGTTAATAGATAATATATTAATGTTTTATAAACACTTTATAAGCTAAGGTCAGTGTAACATATGACCAAATTTTCATGATTAAAGAGTTAGAGGATTTTATGCAGGGCTCTTTGTGAATATTTGAAGCAAGCAAGCAAACAAACAAACAAACAAAAAAAAATTCACCCAGGCAGAAACGTTAGAAGCCTCAGACTAATGATTCGTCTCTGTATTTATTTCACTCTTCTGTTGCCTCCATCGCTGGGAGACTAATTTACACTGTCTGAATGTTTGTGTGTGTGTGTGTGTGTGCCAGCTATGTGTGATTCTTCAGCCAGCAGCTAAGTGAGATATTCAGTGGTTTATAAAGCGAGCTGACCTGATCGTTACTCAGCTCTGCTTTATATCCACAGCCAAGTGCGAGCTCAGAGAGAGCACAAAATCCGATTTCTCGCATTTCGGCCTTTTTCCTTCCAATTTAAATTAGTCAATAAACCGATTAGTCCAGACTTGTTTGTCCCCACGAAGTAAAAGCAAGTCTTTCAGGCTGGTCTTAAAGGAATTATTCATCTGCCTTTGCAAAGAAATACAATTCAGGGAACAAAGAAGGGAGATATAAAAAACAGGCAAGGAGAGAGAGAGAGAGAGAGAGAGAGAGAGGAAGACAAAGACAGGAAGTGCATATAACATCTTTGAATGAATGACAAATGTGTGTTTAATAATGATATGGTGGTATTGTGCACAAGTCTGAGGCTCTTTTACATTTTTATGTAAATGATACGAGTTACTTGCGGTTCCGCATACAGAATTACAGAGTCAGAAGAGATTTACTTATTAATTATTTTTTTAAATGCTATTCTTCAGTAAAAAAAAAAAAATGACTATGAAACATTAATGCTAATTTTTTTTTCACAGATATAAAAATATGAATAAATAAATAATAAACAAATAAAAAAAAATAAGAAACTGGGCTCTAGAAAACAAACATTATTATTATTATTATTATTATTATTATTATTATTATTATTATTATTATTATTATATAGTAGTAGTAGTAGTAAATAAAATAATAATAAAATAAACATATTAATAAAGTATTTTTAAATAAATAAAAAAACTTTTATAAAAATGCTATATAAATCAATAATATTTTCATTGTTGTTGATGGTAGTGTGATAACTACAACAACAATAATCATCATTATTGTTATTTTTATTATTATAACTACTAGTATTGTTTTTATTTTAGTGATAAAATAGAAAATCTCCTAAATAAATAAATAAACAAACAAAAAACAGTTGGATAAAGGTGCTAAATAATGTATTATTATTATTATTATTATTATTATTATTATTAATAATAATAATAATAATAATAATAATAATAATAATAATAATAATAATAATAATAATAATAATGTTCTTTTTTCTTTTTTTCATTTCTTTTTATTTATTTGTAATTAAATTTTCTGGGATTTCTAAAATCAGCTGCAGCAAGTTTAACCCTAAGAAACCTGGAGTCTACCAGCCGATTCCTTCCGAGAAGCTCACAAGACCCCAAGAGCAAGCTATGATTTAATTAACATTTTTTCTTTCACACAGCAATAAAGAGTAACTTTAACATCAGTAGGAATATCGAAGCAGCTCAGTTCACCCGAGTTCACAAACCTCTACATATAAAAAAAAAGATAATAAAATCTGATCAGGGACATTTAATCTCACAGATTACATGAACATGAGGAATATTTGATGTTCCTCAGCATGATTTCAGCTTTGATCAGCTCAGCCACTTTAATTGGACTCAGTCTGATCTCTTCATCTGAATCCGCATGCAGTACGGGTTTATTGAGCGCAGCTCCTCATGCGTCGTAATTAACACACCGTCTCCACTCAATTCCACACACATTTCTTAATTATACCTGTAACGTGATCTCCACTTCCACTGGAGGTGTAATGTGAAGCGCTTTAGCTCTAATCGAAAGGAAATGTAAATCTCTTCTAATGCAATGTTCCTGAAATCCGTTTAACTGTCCGGTGTGATGATGCGCTCTGACAGACGAGTCCTCAGAGAGGTCCATGCTGCTCCATCAGCACCAACTCCTTCCCTTCTAGAAATTTCTACTATCTCAGTTACATTTCTGGCATTTGGCAGACGCCTTTATCCAGAGCAACTTACAATTTTTATCTCATTATTTTTTTGAGCAACTGAGGGTCAATGGCCTTGCTCAGCAATGGCAGCTTGGTGGACCTGGGATTCGAACTCATCTCTCAAGTCAAGTCAAGTCGAGTCAAGAAGCTATTATTGTCATTTCAACCACATATAGCCGACACGGTACAGTACATAGTGAAATGAGACACTGTTTCTCCAGGACCCTGGTGCTACATAGACAACATAACAACAAACAGACAATACTAAACAAAACTGATCAGTAGTCCAACATCTTAACCATAAGCTACCACTTCCCAAGAAGAAGAAGAAGTCTTGATGTTTGTCACATATATATTACACCACAGTGAAAATCTTTCTTCACATATTCCAGCTTTGGAAGTTGGGATCAGAGTACCATAATACAGTGTCCCTAAAGCAAACAGGATTAAGGGCCTTGTTCAAGGGCCCGACAGTGGCAGCTGGGGCTTGAACCCTCACCATCTGATCAACCACATGAGCCACCACTGCCCACAACTCACTCACTACATTTACATTTCATTTACATTTCTGGCATTTGGTAGATAGCTTTATCCAGAGCCACATACAAAAGTGCTTTATTAATGTCTCTATTAATGAATACATCAGCACTGGTTCACTAGGTCATGGACATAGGATACCATCAGCCTAAAAACTCTGTTGGGAGGAACAGGGGAAATAAAAGCTAGTTTCAGGAAGAGGTAGGTCTTCATCCATCGTTTGAAGACAGACAATAACTCGGGGACATCTAGGGGAAGTTCGTTCCATCACCTCAACAGAGAAGAGTCTAGACATATACCATCCTGGGATGTATAAATATTCACTAGACTTACTTTTATTCTGAAAGCACTACGGTTGAGTCTTTTTGCACACGTTTTATTTCCAGCGTTTCAAGTGTTTCAAGTCTGTAATTATGTCACGTCTCTTCCGAAGACTAATCACAGTAAATAGAAAATCTGTGCTTGTCAATATCCGGTCGATGCGCGAGTCTTTCCTTCAATACGCAATTCGTCTTTCATTTGTTCCTTGCTGTTATTTTTCCTTTGACTTGCTTTTTGTTGTCTATTTATTTCCATGCTCTCCGAGGCATTTTGATAAATGGGTAATCGAGAAAGTAATCCCCATCTTAATTCCACACGCCACTGCAGGCCTCATGAGCTTTCTCAATCACTTCTGATGACGTCTTACAGCTGTGTCAGAATTACAGAGGAACCTCGGCATACAAATTTAATTCGTTCTGGAGGCGAGTTCTTAAGGTGAAAATTTGTATTGCGAAAAAAATTTTCCCATAAGAAATAATGTAAATGCAGATAATCCGTTCCAGCCACCCAAAATATGACCAATATGACCAATACGAAGCGTATGTAAACTGTACGGCTGCTTACAAAGAACTGACCCAAGCCACGCATTCCATGTCAAGGCTCCTCACAGGAAGTCGTGCCACCAAGCTTGGGCTAAAAATAAAAGAACAGACCACCCACTCCACCAATCTGTCAACAAAAATACGCCCAAAAAATCACCTAGCTTTTGAACTCATGCCGAAGACAACGTTGGGTTGACTTTTTCAAAACAGCTTTCGTTGACTGAAAACAAATTCCTGAAATTCGTAAACTAGCTTCGGTTAGCTTCGCTTGGCTTTCCACTGACGCAGACAAGTTTTGAACGGACGTACGCACAACTTAGCCAGATTTCAGTTCAGTTTGTTTGTATGTTGAAAATGCTTCATATGCCGATGCAAATTTCTTGCAAAATTTCAATTCTTAAGGAGAAAATTCGTATGCCGAGGTTCCACTGTCCACTGTTCAATTCAATTCAATTATATTTGCAACAATAGATTGTCTCAAAGCAGCCCTACAGATCAGAAGAAATATGCAAAAAAAAAAGTGCAAAAAGTTCAACATTAATATTAGACTTATTATTTATTTATTTATATTTGTATTTATCCCTAATGAGCAAGCCTGAGGTGATGAGGTGGAAAGGAAAAACTCCCAGAGATGATAAGAGGAAGAAACCTTGAGAGGAACCAGACTCAAAAGGGAACCTCATCCTCATTTAGGTGACACCCTGGAGAGTGTGAATTACCATAAACACTGGAGAGAGTGTGATTATAAATCATTATAAACACCAGAGAGTGTGATTATGAATAATGTCCTTTCTACAGTCATAAACAGTCAGTTCCTGAGCAGCTCATAAATATCTTGCTGTCTGGTTGCACAAACATAGCATGGCAGATGAAATAGCTTCACCTGGGACACTGAAAAAACCTGGAATCCTGGGTGTTGACCCTTTCACTTAACCCGAGATTAACTAAGAGTTACGACACGAGGTATACTTTTGTGATAAATCTCACACAGCTTATTCTTTATAAACGATTCATGCTTCTGAATTTTATGAAGGATTTATGTATGAACTCTTCTTCACATCTCTGAATTATTACCAAACAAGACTTTAAGAAAGAGTACGGCTTCTTAAAAAAAAATAAAATCCTAAATCCACATAATAAATCCTAAGGAAAACCCCTCAGGTTTATGATTAATAAAATAAACTGAAGAATAAATCGTTCTAGCTTTCCCTGTGGTCATAAATCCACATCGAGAGGAACAGCTGGATTCAGCAGCTCCACTTCAGATCGAGTGCAAATAAATATTCAGCCCATGGATTTAGAACTGTGTTTAGGCTTTTAGATGCTTTAATCCATGGATTCCCCGATTGGTTTAATACTAAATGACTCTAACCACTCGGAAAGGCTGGCAAATCATTTAAAGGAAGAACAAAAGCCCCTCTGATTAGCCGCGGAAATCAGGCTGTCTGACCTGAGACTGTGTACAACTGACAGTTTGACATTTCTATTCAGAGCTCCTGCTGATCGATACTCGCTTATGAGCGCATGACAACACTCCAGCTCCAGCTCAGAGAAACGTCAGAGGGAGTGATTCACCTGAGAGAGAGAGAGAGAGAGAGAGAGAGAGGGAGAGAGAAAGAGAAATTCTGAGTAAGAGAAAGGGTGAAAGAGAGAGTGAAAAATTGAGATGGAGAGAGAGAGAGGGAGAGAGAGAGAGATACTGATAACGACAGAATGGCTAAATGTCAAAGACAGAGAAAGGAAGAGAAAAAAAGGAAGATAGAGAGCAACTGGAAAAAGAGAGAAAAGGAAAGAAAGAAAGAAAGAAAGAAAGAAAGAAAGAAAGAAAGAAAGAAAGAAAGAAAGAAAGAAAGAAAGAAAGAAAGAAAGAAAAAGTTGGACAAAGAGAATAGATGGACAGAGACAGAGAGAGACCAAGAAATACTGAGTAACAGAGAGAGTGAAAGATTGAGATGAAGAAAGAGAGAGGGAAAGAATCAGAGGGATAAAAAGAGAGAGAGAGAGAGAGAGAGAGAGAGAGAGAGAAATACTGAGTAAGAGAGTGAATGTAAAAAAGAGAAGGAGAGGGAGTAAAAGATGGAGATGGAGAAAGGAAGCGGCAGAGAGAGAGAGAAATACTATGTAAGAGAGAGAGAGAGAGAGACAGAGAGAGAAATACTGAGTAGGAGAGAAAGTGTGAAAAGGAAGAGAGAGAGAGAGAGAGAGAGAGATGTAGAAAGTGTATATTGTATGTATATTATAGACAGTGTTGTCAGTGTCTCTCGGCCCGCAGGCTGCAGGTGTAATCAGCTGTTTCTTGGATAATAAAGTGTTGTAAATGTTCCTGATGGCGCATTAACACTGAACTCTGCTCACGATAAATAACAGCAGCTAAGGGAGCGCTAACGAATGTGCAGTTATGTGAGCAGCTGCATCATTTCAGCTGATTCTTTCATGCAGGAAAAAGAAAAGCATGCCGTTGGAAGGATGGATGTTTGATACCAAGTAAAGCATCAATTCAGACCAGAAGCATTTATAGAGAATAATCTGCATTCCATTACCGACTCGTTACAACCAACGACTTTCAACTGCTTCCATTTACACACAAGCCCAGAAAATATATAACACAGAGGTGAAGAGAGGAAGAGAGAAGTAGAGGAGAAGAGGAAGAGAGAAGTAGAGGAGAGGAAGAGAGACTAGAGGAGGAGAGGAAGAGAGAAGTAGAGAAGGAGAGGAAGAGAGAAGTAGAGGAGGGGAGGTAGAGAGATGTCGAGGGGGAGAGGAAGAGAGAAGTAAATAAGGAGAAGAAGACAGATATAAAGGAGGAGAGATATAGAGGAGAGGAAGAGAGAAGTAGAGATGTAGAGGAGGAGAGGAAGAGTGAAGTAAAGGAGGAGATGAAGAGAGAAGTAGAGGAGGAGAGGAAGAGAGAAGTGGAGGAGAGGAACAGAGACGTAGAGGAGGGGAGGTAGAGAGATGTCAAGGGGGAGAGGAAGAGAGAAGTAGAGGAGAAGAGGAAGAGAGAAGTGGAGGAGAGGAAGAGAGAAGTAGAGGAGGAGAGGAAGAGAGAAGTAGAGGAGGGGAGGTAGAGAGATGTTGAGGGGGAGAGGAAGAGAGAAGTAGAGGAGGGGAGGTAGAGAGATGTCAAGGGGGAGAGGAAGAGAGAAGTAGAGGAGAAGAGGAAGAGAGAAGTAGAGGAGGAGAGGAAGAGAGAAGTAGAGGAGGAGAGGAAGAGAGAAGTAGAGGAGGGGAGGTAGAGAGATGTCAAGGGGGAGAGGAAGAGAGAAGTAGAGGAGAAGAGGAAGAGAGAAGTGGAGGAGAGGAAGAGAGAAGTAGAGGAGGAGAGGAAGAGAGAAGTAGAGGAGGGGAGGTAGTGAGATGTCGAGGGGGAGAGGAAGTGAAATGGAGAAGAGGAGAGAAATAGGGATGTAGAGGAGAAGAGGAAGAGAGAACTAGAGATGTAAAGGTGGAGAGGACAAGAGAAAAATAGAGGAGGAGAGAAAAAGAGATGTAGAGGAGGAGGAGAAGAGAGAACTAGAGATGTAAGGGTGGAGAGGATAAGAGTAAAGTAGAGGAGGTGAGGAAGTGAGATTTAGCAGAGAAGAGGAAGAGAGAAGTAAAGCAGGAAAGAAGGAGAAGAGAAGTTAAGATGTAGCGGAGGAGAGGAGGAAAGTAGAGATGTAGGGAAGTAGATAGGGAAAAGAGGAAAAAAAGAGGAGAGGAGGAGAAAAGTTGAGATGTATAGAAAGAGAGAAGGAAAGAAGAACAGAAGAAGAGGAGTCAAAATGAAGAAATATAGAGGAGAAAGTGAGGAGGAGTGGAGAAAAGGAGGAGAAAAGTCAAGATTTAGAGAAGTGGAGAAGAGAAGTAGATATGTAGAGAAGGAGAGATGTAGAGAAGGAGAGGGGAAGAGAAGGAGAGATATAGAGAAGGAGAGGGGAAGAGAAGGAGAGAGGGAGAGAAGGAGAGAAGTAGAAAAGGACAGAATGGTTCGACACTCGTATATCAAAGTGGCACACTGGAGACCCAAAGCATTTTATTATGCATAGAATACAGCTGGAAGCATGAGTGTGTTTATAACACTGCTTTCATAACTCACACACGTGGATAGAGAGAAATAGAATAGAAAGATATAAACAGGTAGAATGAGAGAGAGTAAAAGAGAGACAGTCAGAAAGATGGAGTGTGAGAAAGAAAGAGAGAGAAAGAGGGAGCGAGAGACAGGTGGGTGGAGAGGAAGAGACATGGTAAAAAGGAGAAAGTGACAGAGGGATAGAGTGTGTGTGTGAGAGAGAGAGAGAGAGAGAGAGAGAGAGAGACACAGAGACACATAGTGACACAGAGAGTGAAATACAACAAGACTTTCAAGAGAGGAAAAAAGGAAGGAAAGAGGGAAGGAAGGAAGTAAGGAAGGAAGGAAGCATAAATGATAAAAAAAGAAGTGAGATATTACCAGTGGTCTCTACGATGCCCTCTAAGATGACGACTATCTCGAACTGCTCGTTCATGAGCGATCTCTGCGAGAGGTCGAAGAAGGGGCTCTTGGGATTGATCTCGTGGCAGATGGTCAGAGGAGAGACGAGGAAGAGCTGATCAGCTCCTGTCCCAAATCCCACATCCAGCTCACACTGGTCCAACGGCAAGAACTCGCCCTCAGGAGTCTGACGAGACTGAGACAAAGCGAGTACACGATCGTCATTAATGTCATCACACACACACACACATTATCATCATCATCATCATCATCACCATCACCGCCACCACCATCATCACTACCATCATCATCATCACCACCATCATCTTCATCATGATCATCATCACCACCATCATCATCATCACTACCATCATCATCATGATCATCACCACCATCATCTTCATCATGATCATCATCACCACCATCATCATCATCATCATCACCATCATTACCATCATCACCACCACTACCACAATCATCATCATTACCACCATCACCACCACCACCAGCATCACCACCATCATCATCATCATCATCACCAACATAATCATCACCACCACTACCACCATCAGCATCACCACCATCATCATCACCAACATAATCATCACCACCACTACCACCATCAGCATCACCACCATCATCATCATCATCATCACCAACATAATCATCACCACCACTACCACCATCAGCATCACCACCATCATCATCACCAACATAATCATCACCACCACTACCACCATCATCATCACCAACATAATCATCACCACCACTACCACCATCAGCATCACCACCATCATCACCACCATCATCATCACCAACATAATCATCACCACCACTACCACCATCAGCATCACCACCATCATCATCATCATCATCATCACCAACATAATCATCACCACCACTACCACCATCATGATCACCATCATCATCTTGATCATCATCATCACCATTATCATCCTCATCATCATCCTCTTCATCACCACCATAACCATGCTCCTCCTCATCATCATCACCACCTCCACCGTCATCATCATCACCAACATCATTACCACCACCATTACCATCATCATCATCATCATCACACCACCCCATCATCATCACCACCACCACCCCCACCATAATCATCATCATCATCATCACCATCACCAACATAATTATACAAGCACCACAACCACCATCATAATCTTCACCAACACCATCATCATTACCACCACCACCATCATCATCATCATCATCACCACCATTATCATCATCATTGTCATCATCATCATCATCATCATTATTACCACCACCAATATCATCATCATCATTACCACCACCACCATCATCACCACCATCATCATCATCATTATTACCACCACCACCACCACCATCATCATCATCATCACCACCATCATCATCATTACCACCACCACCACCATCATCATCACCACCACCACCACCACCACCATCATCATCATCACCACCATCATCATCATCATCATTATTACCACCACCACCACCACCATCATCATCATCACCACCACCACCACCACCATCATCATCATCACCACCATCATCATCATCATCATTATTACCACCACCACCACCACCATCATCACCACCACCACCACCACCACCATCATCATCATCACCACCATCATCATCATCATCATTATTACCACCACCACCACCACCATCATCATCATCATCACCACCATCATCATCATCATCATCATTACCACCATCACCACCACCACCACCATCATCACCACCACCACCACCACCATCATCATCACCACCATCATCATCATCATCATTATTACCACCACCACCAGCACCATCATCATCATCACCACCATCATCATCATCATCATCAGAGTAGAAATAAATCTGTTAAACTTACAGCCAGTTTCAGAATAATAAAGATTTTAGATTATATTAGAGATTGCTGATACAATAAACTTCACTCTGCCTCCTGACATCATGTTTACACACAGAAATCATTTACAGACAGCAGAGCAAGAACAGAAACAAAGTGAAGACTTCCTCCATCACTCTGTCCTCAGGGTTTAAAGCACGAGCTTCTTCACTACATGACACACTCATCATTCAGGAGTCAGGACATGACACCACATGCCATGAACACACACACACACAACAATCTTTCCCCTGTCCATCTCTCATGACTCATCAGCATGTCCAGATTTACATTATTCCCTCCCTCCCTCCCTCTCTCTCTCTCTCTCTCTCTCTCTCTCTGTCTCTCTCTCTCTCTGTCTCTCTGTCAAAACGACATCTTTGCCCCTCTAATCTAAACTCCGCTCACTGAATAATTCATAACACTAACCGAAAAACGTGCTTTAAAATGAAGAACTCAATAATCGTCAGGAGATTTCAGATGTTAATCAGAGAGATATGATATCTCACGGGAACTAATTAAGTGCACTGAAAAGTGTATATTTCTATCAAATAAGGAACGCTAGCTTAGAAAAGTCGCAGATAAACACTGATATCCAAATAACTGCTGCATATTCAGATGTTCTTTATAATTTTATTAAAATTCAGGTATAGAATCACACAGACAGACTATATATATTTATACTAAAAAGAATAGAATTAATAAAAATAATACAGCATTATTATTATTATTAATTAATAATTAATAATAATTTATATAAATTAGGTATATAAATACCTAATTATTATTCATTTTATAAATACTACTAATACTTATTTTTATTATTTCTAATTTTTTTGAGGGAGCTGGATACCAGTAAAGCAGATATCTGATTTGTAGTGTATAGAACAGAACAGAACATGGCTATTACAGTACAGAACATAGCTATTACAGAACAGAACATGGCTATTATTAAGAGAATCTGGCAACCCAGCTCACAGAACAACTAACACAGGGGTGTTATATAGATATATATATATACCGGGCTGGCCAAGGGTAGTCAGCGGGCCAGATGTGGCCCGCGGGCAGTAAAATGCCCAGGTCTGAGCTAACACGTTCATGCCATGCCACTAGTAGTAACCTCTAGCAACAAACAAACAGAAAAGTATTTTAGAATTGTAGATATGCTGCTCTATTAAGAACATATGAAGCATTTTCGGCATGCGAACAAACCGAACCGAACGCCGGCTAAGTTCCACGTACGTCCGGGAGAAGTTCAAAACTTGTTTGCGTCAGTGGAAAGCCAAGCGAAGCTTACTGAAGTGAGTTTATGAATTTTACGTATTTTTTTCATCAGTCAGTGAAACCCAAGATAACCCAACGCTGCCTTTAACATGAGTTCAAAAGCTAGGTGATTTTTGGGCATTTTGTTGTTGACAGATTGGTGCAGTGGGTGGTCTGTTCTATTTTCAGCCCAAGCTTGGTGGCATGACTTCCTGTGAGGACCCTTGACATGGAATGCTTGGCTTGGGTCAGTTCTTTGTAAGCAGCCATACAGTTTACATACACTTCGTATTGGTAATAATGGTAATATTCTTGGGTGGCTGGAACGAATTATCTGCATTTACATTATTTCTTATGGGAAAATTAGTTCTAAAAATCCGTAGGCCGAGGTTCCACTGTATAAAAACTGACAGGAATATTATGAGCACTAAACAGATACAGGTATAGATACAGATCTGTGTTAGAACCCTACACTAATATCATTAACAATACTAGCAATAGTCATCGTTCCTTATACTGAGTGTTTCTCTCTGTCAGACTTTTCCATTTATCCATCCATGCATCCATCCATCCCTCCATTTATCCATCCATCCACTCATCCATCCGTCCATCCATCCATAACTCCATCCGTCCATTTATCCATCTATCCACTCATCCATCCATCCCTCCATCCATCCGTCCACTCATCCATCCATCCATCCATCCATCCATCCATCAATACCTTTATCCATCCATCCATCCATCCATCCATCAATACATTTATTTATCCATCCATCCATCCATCCATCCATCAATACCTTTATCCATCCATCCATCCATCAATACATTTATTTATCCATCCATCCATCCATCCATCCATCCATCCATCAATACCTTTATCCATCCATCCATCCATCCATCCATCCATCCATCAATACATTTATTTATCCATCCATCCATCCATCCATCCATCAATACCTTTATCCATCCATCCATCCATCAATACCTTTATCCATCCATCCATCCATCCATCCATCAATACATTTATCCATCCATCCATCCATCCATCCATCAATACATTTATCCATCCATTCATCTAACCATCAATACATTCATCCATCCATCCATCCATCCACCCATCCATCTATCCATCCATTTATCCATGACAAACAGTGGGGTACAATATAGGAATAAATTGAGCAAGCTTACTTTTTTAATCTGTAATCTAGATCCTCCTCTCTGATTTACTGTATATCTGTATATATGATTCAGATTCTAAATTTCATTTCCATCTTGATTGTATCTTAAGGGAATAATCCATGTTTAACGCTACAGATTTATCTACACCATCCGTCAGTCTGAATATTTCACATCAGACATGAATTTTCGGATAAATGTGCTGCTTTCTAGAGAGACGTGACCCGATGTTTGTGTGGTGCATGTGAACAAGTCCCTGTGTCCCCTACACAGCCATACACTCAGTGTTAACAACCCTCATATAAACACACACACACACACACACACTGTCCTGGTTCTTCTTGTTTAGTGGCATTCTCTTCTGTACAAAGACTCTTTGATGAAAGGGAAACACAGCAATGATGAAGGCTGATTTAGAAAAATTGAAACAACTATCTTTCACTCTCAAGCTTGCTTTTTGTAAAAGAATAAACCACAGAGTATAGTGCTGTGTGTGTGTGTGTGTGTGTGTGTGTGAGAGAGAGAGAGAGAGAGAGAGAGAGAGAGAAACAATGAAAGATGGAGATAAAGAAAGATAGAGAGACTGAATGACAAAGACAGAAAGAAAAAAAAGACAGAACGTGGCTGAAAGAAAGAGAGAAGATATAGAGAGAGATGGAGGGTGAAAAAGAGAGAGAGAGGGATTCTCCATGATGGAATTCTATTGGAGTAAATCATTGTAAATTTACATAACACACACACACACACACACACACACACACACATTTGAACCACTCTAGATTCTAAAGGGTCAGATTTAATCTTTAATTACAACCTGAATGTGTTTGAAAAGCATGTTTTTTGTATTTGTGTGTGTGTGTGTGTGTGACTAGTTTTTTTTAAACTGAAAAGTAGATACTTTTTGCTTTAGATAATTGTTGGAGAGAGAGAGAGAGAGAGAGAGAGAGAGAGAAATACTGATAACAACAGAATGACTGAATGATGAAGACAGAGAGAGAAGAGAAGAGAAGAGAAGAGAAGAGAAGAGAAGAGAAGAGAAGAGAAGAGAAGAGAAGAGAAGAGAAGAGAAGAGAGATGAAAGATGGAGATGGAGACTAAGAGAGAGAGAGAGAGAGAATAGAGAGAGAGAGAGAATAGAAATACTGAGTAGGAGAGAGAGAGACTGGAAGAACTAGAGTGAAAAAGCAGAAAAAGAGAGAGTCTACAAGAGATCTAGAGGGAGAGAATAGATGGAAAGAGACAGAGAGAGAGACAGAGAGAGACAAAGAAAGATACAGAGGCAGAAAATCAAGCCATCAGTCGATTTCAGGTTTAAACAGGGGTCGGTAAGGCTGTTTGGACAAACACACACACACACACTATGAGAGAAATTCATAATAATTCATCCTCTGTCAACCCACCAAACCCACCCACACACACACCCCAAAACACATACCTAGTGAAAGAAATGCAGCATGTAACAAATACTACACACACACACACACACACACACACACACACACACACACACAGTAAAACATAATATCACAAATACTCTTCTAACCTGCCCCAAACCCACACACACACACCCCAAAACGTATGAATAGGGAAAGAAATACAGCACACACTACTACACACACACACACACAGAGTAAAACATAATAACACAAATACTTTTCTAACCTGCCACCAACCCACCAACCCACACACACACACACACCTACACACAAAAACAATCCTCCAGGCTACAGTCAGTGTGTACCGTGTATGTGTGTGTGTGTGTGTGTGTGTGTTTCCTCCTTGGTACTTCTCTACACCGGCCGTTTCTGTGCAGTCTCTCTCCTCTAAATTTAGCCATGTTATCTACCGAACATCCTCCAACAGAAATCACTCCCAAAATGGTGCTGCCACTTTCTCTTTCTCTAATTCCAGAGTAAGAAGGCGTGTGTGTGTGTGTGTGTGTGAGTGAGAGAGATGTACACCACTCTGAACCTCCTCACTGTGTGTCCTTTATCACTGGCCTTCATCTGGACACATACACAAGACAGAGCCACTGAGTTTGGGCTTTGAATTAAAAGTTTTTTTTCACAGCGAAACACACACACACACACACACACACACACACACACACACACTGAGTATCTGACTCATGTTCTCTCATGCTCTACATATTGCACTTCTGCTTCATTATCTGGAGTGTGTTATTGTCTTACATAATCATGCTGCTGCTTTATATCCAATTTCAGACCACACTTTCACATTATACTGAATTTCACACCAGATAAATCACATGCTGTATAATATTCAATATTTCACATCACATCAAATCTCACTGCCACTTTAGATTTCAGCTGGAGAAATTCTACTCAATCTTGTGCAGGATTGCAGCGAAACTGAAATATTACAATCCTCCTCACTTCCACACTGGCCTGGTTACATCTACTAAGAAGTCGGAGCTCAGTGTTACGTCATCGTTGATGTCCATTTGAGATGCCTCCATGTTGTTTTGTTAGGTACAAGCTAGCCAGCTAACTGTGATGAGATTATCAGCGCCCCTCTGTTCTTTAGTGACTGACTCTGTGAGACTAAATGCTGCTTTCTTCTGTTGGGTTTAATCTGTCCGTGGCCCGTGGCTAACCCGCTGCGTCACTCCTGTCTGCTCGCCTTAAGACCAGTATAACAGATGACTACATACGAGACACAGACGCATAAAACCTCTTTCACAGAATTGCAAGTTACAACCTCTAGTCAAATACAGCATGATATTCACACCGGCCACACCTCCTTCACTGAGACTGACAGATACACAGGTCACACCTCCTTCACTGAGACTGACAGATACACAGGCCACACCTCCTTCACTGAGACTGACAGATACACAGGACACATCTCCTTCACTGAGACTGACAGATACACAGGACACATCTCCTTCACTGAGACTGACAGATACACAGGTCACACCTCCTTCACTGAGACTGACAGATACACAGGCGACACCTCCTTCACTGAGACTGACAGATACACAGGACACATCTCCTTCACTGAGACTGACAGATACACAGGACACATCTCCTTCACTGAGACTGACAGATACACAGGACACATCTCCTTCACTGAGACTGACAGATACACAGGACACATCTCCTTCACTGAGACTGACAGATACACAGGCCACACCTCCTTCACTGAGACTGACAGATACACAGGACACACCTCCTTCACTGAGACTGACATATACACAGGCCACACCTCCTTCACTGAGACTGACAGATACACAGGCCACACCTCCTTCATTGAGACTGACAGATACACAGGACACATCTCCTTCACTGAGACTGACATATACACAGGCCACACCTCCTTCACTGAGACTGACAGATACACAGGCCACACCTCCTTCACTGAGACTGACAGATACACAGGCCACACCTCCTTCATTGAGACTGACAGATACACAGGACACATCTCCTTCACTGAGACTGACAGATACACAGGACACATCTCGTTCACTGAGACTGACAGATACACAGGCCACACCTCCTTCACTGAGACTGACATATACACAGGCCACACCTCCTTCACTGAGACTGACAGATACACAGGCCACACCTCCTTCATTGAGACTGACAGATACACAGGACACATCTCCTTCACTGAGACTGACAGATACACAGGACACACCTCCTTCACTGAGACTGACAGATACACAGGCCACACCTCCTTCACTGAGACTGACAGATACACAGGACACATCTCCTTCACTGAGACTGACAGATACACAGGACACATCTCCTTCACTGAGACTGACAGATACACAGGACACACCTCCTTCACTGAGACTGACAGATACACAGGACACATCTCCTTCACTGAGACTGACAGATACACAGGACACATCTCCTTCACTGAGACTGACAGATACACAGGACACACCTCCTTCATTGAGACTGACAGATACACAGGACACATCTCCTTCACTGAGACTGACAGATACACAGGACACACCTCCTTCACTGAGACTGACAGATACACAGGACACATCTCCTTCACTGAGACTGACAGATACACAGGACACATCTCCTTCACTGAGACTGACAGATACACAGGACACATCTCCTTCACTGAGACTGACAGATACACAGGACACATCTCCTTCACTGAGACTGACAGATACACAGGACACACCTCCTTCACTGAGACTGACAGATACACAGGACACATCTCCTTCACTGAGACTGACAGATACACAGGACACATCTCCTTCACTGAGACTGACAGATACACAGGACACATCTCCTTCATTGAGACTGACATATACACAGGCCACACCTCCTTCATTGAGACTGACATATACACAGGACACATCTCCTTCACTGAGACTGACAGATACACAGGACACACCTCCTTCACTGAGACTGACAGATACACAGGACACACCTCCTTCACTGAGACTGACAGATACACAGGCCACATCTCCTTCACTGAGACTGACAGATACACAGGTCACACCTCCTTCATTGAGACTGACATATACACAGGCCACACCTCCTTCATTGAGACTGACATATACACAGGCCACACCTCCTTCACTGAGACTGACAGATACACAAGTCACACCTCCTTCCACTAAAAGTAAAAGATACACAGGCCACACCACCTTCACTGAGACTGACAGATACACAGGCCACACCTCCTTCACTGAGACTGACAGATACACAGGCCACACCTCCTTCACTGAGACTGACAGATACACAGGCCACACCTCCTTCACTGAGACTGACAGATACACAGGCCACACATCCTTCACTGAGACTGACAGACACACAGGCCACACCTCCTTCAATGAGACTGACAGATACACAGGTCACGCCTCCTTTCATAGTTCCTCTGTTTATTTTGCTCATAGTGGAACAATTTCAGTGTGTGTTTAAGAAACCTATAAAAACTTCAGGCCATAAAAGGGAGTAAATCATGTTTCAGCAGTTCAGTCGAAGCTGTGGGAGATTATCAGCACCCCTCTGTTCTTTAGTGACTGACTCTGTGAGACTAAATGCTGCTTTCTTCTGTTGGGTTTAATCTGTCCGCGGCCCGTGGCTAACCCGCTGCTTCACTCCTGTCTGCTCGCCTTAAGATTAGTAAAACGGATGACTGTATACGGGACACAGACGCAGAAAGAGAGAGCTGCAGGACATGCCATGGTTCACACACTGCTTCTGAACAGACAACACACACTGATCTCTTATGTAGTGAGATTAACCATTGTCCTGCTGAATGAGCCTGCATGACTTTGGGGATTATTTGCAGAACCTTTATATAGCTAACTAACATGGTTCTTGGATTGATTATCGATGAATATGTACATCAGAATCCAGATGTTTGGGCTAACTAATACTTCTGTGGGGTTTATGGATAACCACCATGTGCAAAGAATTTTTTTGTCTACAATGCTATGTGTCAACTAACTGTTTAATCATCATGTATTTCTGAGTTATCTCCCAACCTACAAATAGCACAGCTTTTAATTAAGAATTTTCGCAGCCTTGGCTATACTTTAGTTTAAATCTGTTAAAGAAGAATTCTTAGCAGCTTTATACACACCATTCCTGAACTCTAACATCCTAACATGGTCATTTTACCTGAAACTTTTCAGAATTTCTTTCATTTATTCAAGTATTTTTATGGTTTCCATACTCACTCTAGCTACACTGTGAAGATTTGCTTGTGAAATGACATATAGATCTATTCCTTAGAGACTGTCCTCTGAGACATATTCCTCAATCAGATGACTGTGCTGGGAGGAGAGCACTAACTGATCTGTTCTGTACACCTGCACTCAGGATCCTTCCCAAGGACAATCCTTCCCACCCAAACTGGCCACATATCTTTCAATTAGACTGACAGGTAAACAGGCCACGTCTCCTTCACTGAAACTGTCAGATAAACAGGCCACGCCTCCTTCACTGAAACTGTCAGATACATAGGCCATGCCTCCTTCACTGAAACTGTCAGATAAACAGGCCACGCCTCCTTCACTGAAACTGTCAGATACATAGGCCACGCCTCCTTCACTGAAACTGTCAGATAAACAGGCCACGCCTCCTTCACTGAAACTGTCAGATACACAGGCCACGCCTCCTTCACTGAGACTGACAGATACATAGGCCACGACTCCTACACTGAAACTGTCAGATACACAGGCCACGCCTCCTTCACTGAGACTGACAGATACATAGGCCACGACTCCTACACTGAAACTGTCAGATACACAGGCTATGCCTTCACTGAGAGTAACAGATACACTGGCCACACCTCCTTCACTTTCAGGAGACTGTCAGATACACAGGCCACACCTCCTTCACTGAGACTGACAGATACACAGGCCACGCCTCCTTCACTGAGAGTAACAGATACACAGGCCACACCTCCTTCACTTCCCGGAGACTGACAGATACACAGGCCACACCTCCTTCACTGACACTGACAGATACACAGGCCACGCCTCCTTCACTGAGAGTAACAGATACACAGGCCACACCTCCTTCACTTCCCGGAGACTGACAGATACACAGGCCACACCTCCTTCACTGAGACTGACAGATACACAGGCCACACCTCCTTCACTGAGACTGACAGATACACAGGCCACACCTCCTTCACTGAGACTGACAGATACACAGGACACACCTCCTTCACTGAGACTGACAGATACACAGGCCACACCTCCTTCACTGAAACTGACAGATACACAGGCCACACCTCCTTCACTGAGACTGACAGATACACAGGACACATCTCCTTCACTGAGACTGACAGATACACAGGACACATCTCCTTCACTGAGACTGACAGATACACAGGACACACCTCCTTCACTGAGACTGACAGATACACAGGTCACACCTCCTTCACTGAGACTGACAGATACACAGGCCACACCTCCTTCACTGAGACTGACATATACACAGGCCACACCTGGATTGTTCCCAAGCCCAATCCTTCCCACCCAAACTGACTATGGCCGACTGTCTCAGCATCCGAATCTCAGCAGCTGATATCCAGCTGTGTGACCCGGGAGCGCTGCTAATCTGACTCTTCACTACAGCGCTGTAGAATATAGGCAGCTTCAAAATGGAATAGAGCCAAAATTTCTGATGTTCAATCTCTGAACAGATGCTAAAACAATGATTCATATAGTTTCTTTTTCCCTTCGCTTGTTTTTATGACCCTGTTCCACCCACATGCAATGACATTGATGTGTGTTCTACGATTCCTAGAAATGAGCTTCAGGTCAAACAATTCAGCCTAGGGATGGAATTTGGATCATTTCGTACACTGTACTGTAACTATAAAGATGAAATGTATTGTAGTTGGAAATTTAGAATTAGTTAGTTTAGTATTAGAAGTATTAATTAGTATTAGAAGTTGAAACACTCACATCCAGCATCCTGTCTCTTAAATCTTACACATGTCCGTATTTAACGGAACAGGAACTGGTTCTTTTAGAGCATATTGATGAACGAGCCTCATACTGAGAAGCACAACCAGACACCATCGCGTCTAGGACAGCATCTGGGATTCATTCCTCTCCAATTTGTGGGAAAGCTTTGTTACATCCTGCGTGCCATGTAGGAATGATTAAACTGCATATGGCTGTCATGAGCGATAACACAACGTTTTAGCTTTTTAGTATCGCTAAATAATAATAATAATCATACTGACCAGATTCTGAGACAGACGTCTGACTCCACGTCTGAGACCAAAATGCTTTTATTTAATCAGCCTTACTATAAAAGCACCATCATTTAGTCCAGCTGTATTTCTCAAGCCCATGCACAAGACACCGTGTGGGTTATTTACTCTCAAGCCTTCCTCAGTAGCGATTTCCGGCCACATCCCTGCTGCTGGATGGATATTTTAGTAGGTGACTGTTTTTCAACTCAGCAGTCATACTGAGGTGATTGGAACTGCAAGCAACGCTCGATCCAACTCCCAAATATCTGGCCAATAGTTGTCCTGGTGGTCTGTTTCCACTGACAGATGGAGTAGAGGAAGATAAATTGAGCACATAGTCAGTCAGTAATAATACATCAACGTGTAGCGGGTTTCATTGGGAAATAAAAAGGTTTTGGTAGTGCTGTGATCTTCCAGTAAGTGAGCACTTAAGAGTGTATTCTCAGAGATGGACTGCGTTTTCTCTCCAAGACACAGAGAGAGAGAAAGAGAGAGAGAGAGAGAGAGACAGGTAGAGGTTGAGTAAAGTAGTATCTTAGAACTAAAAGTAAAAATGAAAGAATTACAGCAAGAAAATCCTAAGGAGGGAAAGGGCAACTTTGGTCGCAGCAACCATCAGTCCTACTTAGTCTAATGCGTGGCTCAATTAGAGGCGGGATTTTTCTGTTTTCCGTATAAAAGTGACGCAGACCGGCTCTGACAGCTCAGCTACAGGAGATACACACCACTCCATTTGCATGGTGCCTTTATCAATTTGCGTGCTGCAAATTCGACTCCTACATAAACACGTCTCCCTTCATTTAATGGATGGCTGCATTTAGATTGGGTTGTAGACTTGTATGGGGAAATCAGATTGCATTAAAGATTTCTCGTGTATGTGAGGGGGATGGTGTGTATGTTGTGCTGAAGGTATACCGCTGCTCTCTTCTCATTACAATTCTGCTCTTTATTGCACAAATGTAGTCTATACACAGTGAGACATATGCCGTCTAGGTGCTCCCTGTGTCTTACCCAATTCAAACCGCACACATTAATAAACAGTAGTGACTGGTGATATCACCCGGAACACCCTCACGAGTACCCGGTAAACAGCGTGAAGCTGTGAGGTGGAAGCCTCCTCCATTGCACTTGCCGTTTTAACAGCCTCTAAAATATAACCATAGCTAGCACTAGAAGAAGCTTTCCTCTACTTGAACCCATAATAATTGCCATGGCACCCTGTAGCACCCCCCGGAAATTACACCCCATTATCTCATTGACTGTATTGTGCCCTCAGAGACATTGCTATTGTCCTGCTTTTTTTCTTCTTCTTCTCCTTGCTGCTCCACTATTTTTTTTTTTCTTTCATCCTGTTGCTAATTCTACCCAGATTTCACTCTGTAGATTGAATATAAGAAACTGCACTGGTTCCTGTCCGGTCTGGTTGTCAGAATTGACCCATGGAGGCAGGTGGAAAAGCTTTCCAAGCACATTGTGAATCTGAAAACAGGCAAAGGTAGGGATGATCGACGAACAGAGTGATATCACATGCAGTGAATAATACACTATATTGCCAAAAGTATTCGCTCACCTGCCTTGACTCGCATATGAACTTAAGTGACATCCCATTCCTAATCCATAGGGTTCAATATGACGTCGGTCCACCCTTTGCAGCTATAACAGCTTCAACTCTTCTGGGAAGGCTGTCCACAAGGTTTAGGAGTGTGTTTATGGGAATTTTTGACCATTCTTCCAGAAGCGCATTTCTGAGGTCACACACTGATGTTGGACGAGAAGGCCTGGCTCTCAGTCTCCGCTCTAATTCATCCCAAAGGTGTTCTATCGGGTTGAGGTCAGGACTCTGTGCAGGCCAGTCAAGTTCCTCCACACCAGACTCTGTCATCCATGTCTTTATGGACCTTGCTTTGTGCACTGGTGCACAGTCATGTTGGAAGAGGAAGGGGCCAGCTCCAAACTGTTCCCACAAAGTTGGGAGCATGGAATTGTCCAAAATGTCTTGGTATGCTGCATTCAGAGTTCCTTTCACTGGAACTAAGGGGCCAAGCCCAGCTCCTGAAAAACAACCCCACACCATAATCCCCCCTCCACCAAACTTTACACTTGGCACAATGCAGTCAGACAAGTACCGTTCTCCTGACAACCGCCAAACCCAGACTCGTCCATCAGATTGCCAGATGGAGAAGTGCGATTCGTCACTCCAGAGAACGCGTCTCCACTGCTCTAGAGTCCAGTGGCGGCGTGCTTTACACCACTGCATCCGACGCTTTGCATTGCACTTGGTGATGTATGTCTTGGATGCAGCTGCTCGGCCATGGAAACCCATTCCATGAAGCTCTCTGCGCACTGTTCTTGAGCTAATCTGAAGGCCACATGAAGTTTGGAGGTCTGTAGCGATTGACTCTGCAGAAAGTTGGCGACCTCTTCGCACTATGCGCCTCAGCATCCGCTGACCCCGCTCCGTCAGTTTACGTGGCCTACCACTTCGTGGCTGAGTTGCTGTTGTTCCCAAACACTTCCACGTTCTTATAATACAGCTGACAGTTGACTGTGGAATATTTAGGAGCGAGGAAATTTCACGACTGGATTTGTTGCACAGGTGGCATCCTATCACAGTTCCACGCTGGAATTCACTGAGCTCCTGAGAGCGACCCATTCTTTCACAAATGTTTGTAAAAACAGTCTGCATGCCTAGGTGCTTGATTTTATACACCTGTGGCCATGGAAGTGATTGGAACACCTGATTCTGATTATTTGGATGGGTGAGCGAATACTTTTGGCAATATAGTGTATACTGGAAAACACGAAACGGGAAGTGTGGTCTAACCCAGGAAGAGATACTCGGCTTGATATGTGGCATAAACTGGATGGATACTTCGCACCAAACACTAGAGGGTTTAAATACGGATACAAATCAGCAAACACAAGGCAATGTAAAGGAAACAAACACACAAATGCACAGGTATGAGCAAGAGGGAGATGTGTGACACTAGTTAGTGTGGACTTGTCTTGTGTATGTGTTTATTACAGGTGAAGTAGTAAAACATCACCTGGTCATTTTTCCAGTTTTGGTGACCCTCTGCCCTGTGTAGCCGCAGATTTCTGTTCTTGGATGATGAGAGCCGAATCCGAGATGCTTTTCTGCTCACCACAGCTGTACCGAGTGCTTATCTGAGCCACCAAAGCTCTCCTGTTATAACTCCAACCAGTCTGACTCTTTTCCTCTGAGCTCTCATCAAGAAGACACCTGCACAACTTAGGCTTACTGGATGATCTGAAGTTTTCTTTCACTGTTCTGTATAAAAACTCAAGATAATCCCAGGAGATTCTAAAAAAAAAGTAACCTGTGTTCATTTTTCTGGGTTCTTTGATTTGCTTCAACCTCCCAAAAGAATGGCAGCGGGTTTACTTCAGCATGAATACCCAGCATGCAGCGTTGGTATCATACCTCAAGGGTATTATCCCCATTCAACACTGTAGCTAAAAAGATTTAAAAAAAAAAATACTAAAAAATAATCTAATACTAAAAAATTAAATAATAAAATAATAATAATAATAATAATAATAATAATATCACCTCTGGTAAATATCACAAATATGTTTTGTTTAATTTCATTTCATTCTGTCCAAACTCCTGAAATATACAGGAAAACTGAGCCACTGCCAAGTTAACTTGCTCTAAAATAACATGGCTTTAACATCCAGTGCATTATATAAGTAATTTATTTAGAAGCAGCATCTATTCTTTTATGTTTTTTATATAGTTTTTTATGAAGTGTTCCACCGGAGAAAATGTGATAAAGGGAGAGAGAGAGAGAGAGAGAGAGAGAGAGAATAGAGGAAAAGAAGGAAACACTGATTAGGAGAGAGAGTGTGAAAAAGAGAGAGTGAGACAGAGAGAGAGGGACAGAGAGAGAGAAAGATAGATGGAGGGACTGAGATAGAGACAGAGATTGAGAAAGAGACAGATAGAGAGCCAAACAGAGAGCAAGAGAAAGACAGAGAGAGAGAGCAAGAGAGAGAGAGAGAGAGATTAGAAGCAATAGATGTACTTAGCATAATCAAGCATCAATACAGAGATCAGCCTATTCTGTCTCTCTCTCTCTCACACACACACACATACACACACACACACACACTGTGTTGGCTGAGTTCTGACTCATACCTCCTACGTAACCCTAATTAGCGTTAATTAACGCAGTTCATCACTTTATCCCAGTCACTGTCTGAACCACAGACAACACAAAACCAGCAACAATGAAGACAACATTTCCCTCTGGCTTTTCTCTAACCGTTATTGATGTGTGTGTGTGTGTGTGTGTGTGCGTGCGCGTGTGTGTGTGTGTGTGTGTAATTGCATGCTCCCTCTGGGCCAGTGGCTCAGTGGGGAAAAAAAACAACTTTGATAATTACTCCCAATATGTCACCACATCTGAAAGTGTAACGCTACCCAATTAGCAAACATTTCACAACTCACACAATACAACACGCTTATTTATTTATTTATTTATTTATTGCAGCACAGAGTGCTGTTTCTTCTCCAGGGTCATCAGTGTCACAAGCTCATGTGCCAATTCCACACCACGCTATCTACCTGTCTCACCTCCATGGAATCATTTCACAGAGACAAAGCCTCGCTTTGTTCAGAGTTTCATTTATACCTTCTTTCTGGAATGTTTGGTATTGATGTATTTGGATGTGTTTGCTGTCTAGCTTGCTTTTTGGGGATTTTGACCAGTGCTGTTTATCAGTGTTTACCGTCTGTGTGTGTGTGTGTTAGAACCGGTTTGATCCTGTCTGTTTAGACTTTTCTATGTTCTCACTGTGAGTTCTACAGTTTCCTGCCATAACAGTAGGTGAGTTCTAATATTGTCAGCTCCCTATGAGTGTGATGATCTGTGCATGATGGTCTGTGATGGGGTAAAGTGGTTGCTAAAAATGGATGAATGATCTTTTTAATATAAACTACACATTATATAGTCAGTATATCTTTACAGCTAGCTTATATGCTCCTAACTGGAACTATTTCTTTTGGCCAATGAAGCAACCTCTTGGATCCGGGAGCCTTGACTGATGCATGAGGTCTCTTTAAAATTTAGAAGCCTTTATTATTGCCTCACATACTCATATTACAGCATATCCCAGCTCAGGAAGTTGGGGTCAGCTATGATACAGTGCCTCTGGAGCAGTGACGGTTAAGAGCCTTGCTCAGATGCCTAACAGTGGCAGTTTGGCAGTGCTGGGGCTTGAACCCTGACCTTCTGATCAACAAGCCAGAACCTTAACCACTTGAGCCACCACTGCCCCGAAAAGGTAAATTCATCAGAAAGCTTCGGTGTTCAGAAAAGCGATACAGCTCAGCTGTGAGATTCCGAGATCCCCTTGTATTAATTTCATTTAAAATGGGAAAAAGGGTTGTACAAGTTCACTGGGTTGTACAGTGACCGCTTGCCGGAAGCTGTGGCTCAGTGGGGGCTGGAATAAACTGGGCTATAGGGGCTTTTAAATGATAAACAGACATCAGGATAAGGTTTGATTGCTTTGGGCATCCACAACAGACAGGTTACTCTTACCTGATGTCTTAAGGCAAATGATTTAGGATTTCTGTGGAACCTGAGTGCAACAGCGCCTTGTGGTGATCGGCCATAATGATTAAAACCACTCACAGGTCTAATTAATTATCTAATTATCTCAATGTAAATGTAAATGTCATTACAGTGGCTCTCGTAAAGGGGTGGATTATATTACTCAGCAAGTGAGCTGTTCGGATTTTTGGGTTCACTCGGGTTCACTTGGCTTTTTGCCAAAGAACCAGACATAGATAGCTAAATTTATTGAGATGACCAGGGAGTATTTACTGTTTGGTTCAAAGGCAGCGGGTATTTCCAATTGATTGTGATGGTCAGTTTCAGAATCCTTGTTTCTTCCTCCCATCATCCTTTGCCAAACTTGACCTTCATTTTTTTGTAAATTTCCCATTGGGATGAATAAAGTATCTATCTATCTATCTATCTATCTATCTATCTATCTATCTATCTATCTATCTATCTATCTATCTATCTATCTATCTATCTATCTATCTATCTATCCATCCATCCATCCATCCATCCATCCATCCATCTTATGCAGAAGAATGTTCTTCAAATTGGTGTGTTAAGAGCTGGAAAAATAGCTAAGGATCCTGAGTGACTTTGAGAAGAGAAAAGATGGCAGCAGGATGCAATTTGGGGAGAAGGTGAGCTGGCAGATGCAGTGTGATGCTGAGAAACCTTGAATCCTGGCATTCATATGGCTGTTACTTTGACATTTTTTAGACCTATTCAGTGGTGTCAACTTATAGCCAGATAATGCTTTCTGGAAAATCGTTCAGGAATGGTTTGAGAAACAGAGTTCAAGGTCTTGACCTGACCTCCAAATTCCCCAGATTTCAATCAGATCAAGCGTCTATAGGAAGTCCTGGACAAACTAGTTTGATCCATGTGTGAAAGCTAAATATGGAGCTGTTGCAGGAAATCAAGACATCATCAGGTCAATAATGGAAATGTCCAAGCTATATTGTCTAACAACTATAAAAAATGACATGAATTGCAAATACAGGTCTTTTGTCTAAAATACACCCCCCTTACACAACACACACACACACACACACACAGAGCTCATAAAGATCACACACTGGAAAACTTCATCTTTGAGAACTTCCTGTCAACATCATCGCCTACAGGCTTCCTATAAATGTGTGTTAGTAAATGGAAAAGGATTCAATTTCTGGGCTGGAGGCAACTGAACCACCTTTATTCTCTCTCTCTCTCTCTCTCTCTCACACACACACACACACACACACACACACACCCAACTGTTCTGGTACTGGAGAGAAAATCACCCACATTTGTGTTCTTGTGAAGACATGGAGACACTCTTGACAAAGCTCTCTGTCTCCTTTCATGTGTCTGCCCTTTTCATCTGCTCTCGTCCCTCTCTCCTCATTCTCTGCTCCCAGAAACACACACACACACACACACACACTCATATACTAGAAAGCACACAAGGCATGTGAAAGAAAGGATACAGTATGCTTCCGGAGGTGAGAGAGTGGGACAAGATAAAATGAGGACGGCTGCCTGGTAAATGTGTGAGGAAATGGAGAGGAAAAGATGAAAAGCCTGGAGCTGGAATAGTCTGTTCTCTCTCTCTCTCTCTCTCTCTGTCACTTTTTTTCAATCGTTTTCTCAGTCTTTTTCTCTCTCTTTCTCACATACACAAGCTCTCTCTCTCTCTTTCTCTCTCACATACACATGTACACACATGAACACACACACAAGTTCTCTCTCTCTTACTCTAAATCTTTCTCTCTCTCTCTCTCTCTCTCTCTCTCTCTCTCACTTTTTTTCAATCATTTTCTCAGTCTTTTTCTCTCTCTTTCTCACACATACAAGCTCTCTCTCTCTTCTCTCTCTCTCTCACATACACACGTACACACATGAACACACACACACAAGTTCTCTCTCTCTCTCTCTCTCTCTCTCTCTCTCTCTCTCTCACACACACACACACATACATATACACACTCTCATTCTCTCTCTCTTTCTATCGCATGCACACACACAAACACACACACACACACACACACACTCATTGTCTCTCTCTCTCTTTCCTCTTTCTCTTGCTCTCTCTCTCTCACACACACGCTCACTCCATCTCTTTGTCTCTCTCTCTTTCTCTTGCATGCACACACACACACACACACACACACACAAATATACTCTCTCTCTCACACACACACACACACACACACACACACAGTGCTAAGCTCAATTACACAGTAACACACTAATTGTGCTGATCTGCTTTGCACTTTAGTCCCTCCATTTATATTCCTCATGCGAGCGCATGCGACGCAGGTCAGGTTAATAGTCAGGATTTTGATTTCCTTTGTTGCCTTCCGAGAACCATCTGGTTTAAATTTATTCAACATGCACACAACACACACACACACACACCCCATTATTCACCATCAATGCTCACAATAACAGCCATGGTGCAAGAAAATAAAGCGAACTCAATGATACAACATATCTAACATGGCTTCCTCCCTCATTATAGAGCAGCTTATAGAATAGCACATGATCCAGGAAGTCATATTGATTTGTATTTAATTCTTCTAGATCATTTGATATCACCTACAGGGTCCTGAATATCGAGAGGAACTACACAACACACAAAAATCTCTCTATTCTCATGTTGAAAATGAATCATCTGTGATCAACATGTGATGAACGCAGAATTCCCAGATCTGGTCAATTTCTCCGATTAGCTGGAAATCCGTTACTATGCCTGACTTAAAAGATCTTTCATACTCTGACATGAAAAAAGCATTTCATCCGTGTTTGTTATATAAACCCAACTAACGTGAGTCACAGATTCTCTTCGTCCGATTGTTCCCGAAGCTATTTTCGAATCGCCGATTGGATGAACTGTTCGGCATGCGGAGGGTCTTTCAAGATAAAAAACCCCTGGCCTTTTTAAAAGCCCTAAAGCAGAACAAAATACTACAGAGATTAGAGTGTAGGCAGAGAGAGAGAGAGAGAGAGAGAGAGAGAGGAATAGAGTCTTGCTTTACTCTCTAGACTTTGTACAAAAGCAGCTTTTCTGCTGTTCTGCTTTATCTGTACATTTCTTTCTCTCTCTTGCTCCTCTCAGCCAGGATTATTTCTCTTCCTTTTATACGTTACAATGAATGATTTAGCCCTTATTATACATATCCCTTTCTTTCTCTCACTCTCTTTCGCTCTCACTTTCCTTTTCAATGCCTTTGTTTTTCTCCTTTTCTCCTTTGTTTTTCTACTTTTCTCCTTTGTTTTTCTACTTTTCTCTTTAGTTTTTCTCCATTTCTCCTTAATTTTCTCCATTTCCCTTCTGTTTTTCTCCTTTTCTCCATTGTTTGTCTCCTTTGTTTTCTCCTTTTTCTCATTTTCTCCTTTGTTTCTGTCCTTTTCTTCTTTTGCTCCTTTGTTTTTCTCCTTTGTTTTTCTCTTTTTTCTCTTTCGATTTACTCCTTTGTTTTTCTCCTTTTCTCTTTTGTTTTTCTTCTTTGTTTTTCTCCTTTTCTTTTTTATTTTCTCCTTTTTCTCCTTTTCTCCTTTGTTTCTTTCCTTTTCTAGTTTTTCCTCCTGTTCTCCTTTGTTTTTCTCCTTTTCTCTTTTGATTTTCTCATTTTTTCTTTTGTTTTTCTCCTTTGTTTTTCTGCTTCTCTTCTTTGTTTTTTTCCTTGTCTCTTTTGTTTTTCTCCTTTTTATTTGTGATTGCTGCAACCAAAAAGGCTTGAATTTGCTACAGATTTTTTTTAAATTGTTGCTTAAATTTGTGAAATTGCAAGCACAGGATTCTTCTTTTAAACTCCTGCCAGTGAAGACACATATGCTATGACTTCCTATTAGAGCTGTACTCATGTTCGACCCACGTGAACGGAAAAGGACTAGTGGAATGTGTGGTGTGATGATGTCACACGACGCGTCTCGGCCCACGTTTACAGAAATTCTTTATTTCGGGTATCTGCAAAATCCAGAGGAGAATGTCTTTGTCCTTGATTCTACACTATATTGCCAAAAGTTTTGGAACATCTGCCTTTACATGCACATGAATGTAATATGGAGTTGTCCCGCCCTTTGCAGCTATAACAGGTTCAACTGGTTTAGGAGTGTGTTTATGGGAATTTTTGACCATTCCTCTAGAAGCGCATTTGTGAGGTCAGACACTGATGTTGGACGAGAAGGTCTGGCTCACAGTCTCCGCTCTAATTCATCCCAAAGGTGTTCTATCAGGTTGAGGTCAGGACTCTGTGCAGGCCAGTCAAGTTCCTCCACACCAAACACACTCATCCATGTCTTTATGGACCTTGCTTTGTGCACTGGTGTGCACAGTCATGTTGGAACAGGAAGGGGGCATCCCCAAACTGTTCCCACAAATTTGGGAGAATGAAATTGTCCAAAATGTCTTGGTTTGCTGAAGGGGAACTAAGGGACCAAGCCCAACCCCTGAAAAACAACACCTGAATTCAATGATTTGGAGGGGTGTCCCAAAACTTTTGGCAACATATTTATTCCTTGTCTTTCTCTTGCTTAGAGTCATTTGTCCCTCTTTATTTTTCAGTCTTTCTTTCTTTGTCTCTGTTTAACAGTCCAAGCACCAGATGTGATTTCTTCTCATAGAACGCAACATGGATTTTACCAAATTTGGTTAAATGATGGAATATCCTAACTGCTACTTAGAAAAGCAAGAGGATCCAAATTGGCCTTATGTTGGTGCACTAATACAGCATTTTATTGACGTTAGTTATTAAAGAAATCGATCGAAAGAATCGAAATTCTTTCTAATTTGTCCATTTCGTTCTGGTTGAGTGGTTCTGTAGCTCTTCATCTCATGGCTCTGTATTAAATGAAATGAATCTATCACCAGTTTTTAATCACACTTTACGTTTGTCGTTATGTGATCGATAAATCAGACCACTATGCTTTGCTGGAACCTCGGCAGAGGCTGACGATCTATCTGTTTTTTTCCTCTACTGTTTCCTGTTGCTCATGTTATTGCACTTTATGCACATGCACATGTTATTGCATTTTATCTTCCAGTTTCAATTGTGATTAAAAATGCTTCACATTCAAGTAAAACACCTGCAATCACTGTGTAAGTCTAATGGAGCTTGGACCCCAATAATCACCACAGAATAAAATGTAAAGATATATTAATGTACTGTTTTATAATATATAATATATCTATAATAATAGATATAATAGGCACACTAATGGCACTGCTATACCTTTTTAATTAATTATCATTGCCTGCTATATTCTCTCTCTCTCTCTCTCACTGGTGATTTCTAACCGACAGGCCACACTGAGTTAATTCCCTCGCTCTTGACCCTCAATGGACGACTGGTTAATTCTTCCTTCTGGATAATTTCCCCGCCTGCTCCTTGTTAACCTTCTGCTGTCACCGAGGCCGGCGTGAACTCTACACGCATCTGATGGATCCACAGGATCCCCAATGAGATCCAGCTTCGATTTATACACATCTCACGTCTGTTACATGCTTAAAGCATCATTACTATTTATACCAAAATGAATCACGGTTCTGTTATTTCTGAATCTGAATGCTTTTTTTCCGTTTGCTCAGTATGGTCCGTTTTGTTCACTGTCTTGAATGGCTTATCAGTGTTTAAAGAGAGGTTGTGTTCTAGTCAACCCAAGTGTGCAACGCTCTGTGTGTGTCTATTCAATGTCCTCATCCACGTGGAATAGGTTATGCGTCATTAAGCTATATCTCTGTTTGCTCAATGTACTGTGTGTGAGAAAAAGAGAAAGAGAGAGAGAGAGAACACACAGCAAATAGTTGTGACTGCGAAAAAAAAAAGACCGCAAAAGTACTAGCACATTTGTATATTTCAGGTTTCTATGCTTTAGAACTTAGTAATATACTTAGTGATGACAAACCTGACCAACTTACATTACATTATACAGAGGAACCTCGGCATATGAATTTAATTCGTTCTGAAGGCGAGTTATTAAGGTTAAAATTTGTATTGCGAAACGAAATTTTCCCATAAGAAATAATGTAAATGCAGATAATCCGTTCCAGCCACCCAAAGATATGACCAATATTGCCAATACGAAGTGTATGTAAACTATACGGCTGCTTACAAATAACCCAAGCCAAGCATTCCATGTCAAGGGTCCTCACAGGAAGTCGTGCCACCAAGCTTGGGCTAAGAATAGAACAGACCACCCACGCCTAGAAAAAAAATAGATTTTGTGCGTATGCCAAAGGCAATGTTGGTATCGTGGGTTGATTCTTTCAAAACAGCTTTCACTTCCAGCTTTCCAATCATAAAATTCGTAAAAACTCTATTCGGTTGGCTTCACTTGGTTCATTCGTATACCAAAAATGCTTAATATGCCAATGCAAATTTCTTGCAAAATTTCAATGCTTATGGCAAAAATTCGGAAAGGAGGGTATTCGTATACATGTATATCCTTAGGTAGCTATAAGCCATGTATTCAAATAGAGGAATCATTTAATGTGTTTCCATATAAACAACCAATTCTTTTTACTTCACTTCTAATAGCTTGATCCTAGGTGTAATTACAGGGTATTTTATCATAAAGAATCTGTTCTCGGTCATTTTACCAACATATCTAAGGAAAATGTAAATATTCCTGATTGTTTTGAATCATTTTTACTCTCTCTATAACCTTCACAGTATCCAGTAGACTCAGTTAGCTTCAGTCATTAACTAGCCTATTCACAGCATCCATTTTTTCAAGTTGACTAGGAACAAGGACACAATTTACCAGAATTTCTGAGGTACATCTTTATATTTCTGATGGTTTTGGTTCATTTATATTGTCACTATATATACATTTTCAAGTTGACTTGAACAAACGCTCTATTTACCACAACATCTGAGGTAAATGTTGTTATTCCTGAGTATTGTCTCATTTCTCCTCTCTCTATACCTTCACAGTGTCCGGTAGTCTCAGGTAATTGTAATTATTAACTAGCCTATTCTCATTTTCCATATTTGCCAATTGACTCAAAAGAAAGACACAATTTATCAATGTAACTTGAGGTAAATGTGGAAATTCCTGATGGCCTTGACTCATTGTTACTGTCACTATGCCTTCACATTGTCCGACAGTCTCAATCAGCCTCCATCATTAACATACAGCCTCCACTTCCAAGCCGACTGAAAAATGAGACCATTTACCAACATAACTGAAGTAAATGTTGATATTTCTGATTGTTATGTCTCATGTTTTCTGTCACTCATCGTCCAGTAGACTCAGTTTGTTGTAGTTATTAAGTAACCTATTCTTAGCATCCATATTTTCCAGCTGACCCGATTCAAGACACAATTTACCAACACAACTTGAGGTAAATGTTGAAATGCTGGATGGTACTGACTTACTATTACTGTGACTATATCTTCGCATTGTCCGATAGTTTCAGTTAGCCTCAATAATTAATATAAAGCATCCATTTTCAGGTTGATTAGAACAAAGGATCATTGAGGTAAACATCATCGAGGTAAATGTTGATATTCCTGAGGGTTCTGTCTCATTTTAACTCTCATTGTTCCTTCACATTGTCCAGTAGTCTCAATTTTACCTCAGTAATTAACTAGCCTATTGTCATTGTCCATATTTACCAGCTGACCCAAACCAACGACACAATTTACCAAAGCAACTTGCGTTAAATATTGATATTCCTAATACTTTCGACTCATTGTTACTGTCACTATGCCTTCACATTGTCCGATAGTCTCAGTTAGCCTTAATCATTAACGTACAGACTCCATTTCCAAACTGACTAAACAAAGAGACTATTTACCAACATAACTGAGGTAAATGTTGATATTCCTGAGGGGTTCTGTCTCATTTTTACTCTCACTATTCCTTCACAATGTCCAGTAGTCTCAATTTTACTTCAGTAATAAACTAGCCTATTGTCATCGTCCATATTTACCAGCTGACCCAAACCAAAGACACAATTTACCAAAGCAACATTGAGTTAAATGTTGATATTCCTGATACTTTTCACTCATTGTTACTGTCACTATGCCTTCACGTTGTCCAGCAGTCTCATCTAGCGGTGAGTTCGCCTTCCTATGCTGAAAGAATGACTTCGAATTAAAAATCCTTCACAAGATTTAGGATGAAAATCTAATACAGTTTAAATAATATTTCATCACTTTGCTAAATTAGAACTGACACACCTCACACAGAAAAAAAAAAGAGTGAAAAAGGAACTGGCCAGATAGGTGTATCACTATAGAAATTCTCAGTAGCGTATCATTACATGACCTTCTCCTAGTTTTAGCCACATTTTTCACAGATATAATCGACACGTCAGGCCTGCCCACTCTCCTGCAATAAAACAACACACATTCCTCAAGAGCTGTGCCCTACAAAACAATCGTGTTTCAGAAGCACGGATTAGCCGATGTGGCTGTGACCGTAAACTCAGCTCTGGTAGGAGGCTTAGAGTGGATCTGGAATTCAAAGCTTCAACAGATCTTGTCTCATCTCGTCTCGTTTTGTCTCAGGTTGCTACAGAGTGGCTCAACCTAGCAGCTTTTAAGGCATAAGACTCTTCACTGACTGATAGAAAAGCTCTCTCACACACACACACACTGCGAGTACAGGATTCCTTCAATGGTACAGGTTGGGCCACATGTTGCTTCTCAGCATGAACAGAAGTGTGTAGGTGTGTTTGGCTAGCACTAAAGTCTGGTTTATTATTTGTTAGAAGGGCTTTTGAGAGACGCCCAAAATGAATGCTTGTGTTATTTATTTATTTATTTATTTATTTATTTATTTATTTATTTATTCTCAGAACAGTTGGCACTTCTTAGCTGTCCATCAAGTAGACAGCATAGTAAACAGCAATATGTGAAAGTGCACATTTTATTCTTGTCAGCTAAAATAAAACAGCGGTGATTCAACTGAAATTTTTTGCAGCCTTATCTGAGGAAAAACAATAAAATGTAGAACATACTGTAGAAGACATGAATAAATAAGCATCACCGCATGTGTCCAGGCTTTTGAGTTATACTGAGAGATTGGCTGAAGTGGAACGCTTGTATAACGGATCAAATTGAACTTATATATGCAGCCGATTTTACAATACAAAAAGGTTTCTATGAGCCAAATTTGATAAGAAACCCCTCCGGAACATTTTTTTGCCATAGTCTAAGCTAAAAAGGAAGAGTGAGGAACAATGAAGCATTTAAGAATAAGATGTAAATCTGTATACCTAATTTTATGACAAATATTCTTTGTTGCTTTTCTGAAAAATATACAAAACAATATATGAATCATTTAAACCAGAGGAACCCTGACCAGGATAAAGCAGCTAGCAGTGATGACTAAATTAATGTAGTAAGCACATCATGTTCTTTGTTCTCCAGCTTCATACCTGACCTCCTGCTCCCACCATCAGGGAAACAAATAAAATACTCCTGTGATTTTTATTTTTATTTTTTATTTTTGGAGGGGGGGGATCCTACAGGATTGGGAGCGCATTATCCCTCAGGATCAATAATGTTTTTCTTTCTTTCTATCTCTCTATTCTATATTCCTGACATCTCTACATCTCCAGCTGGAAGCATGCTTGGAAAGAAAGCATCCAAAAAGAGAGGGGAAAAGAGGAAAGTTTAAACTCCTGGCCTTTTCATTCGACACACTTCATCAGAAATCTCAGACGTTCAAATCCCATGGAGAGCCCTCGAGCATACCCCCTTTTTTTCCCTCGGCAGCTCGGCTCAGTGATTAGATCGGACTGTGTCTCATTTATAATTCAGCCAAACGAATCGATATAAAATGAACTCATACTTTGCATTCTTTCCTCTCTTTTTTGGTTCTCCACTATGAACAGTCTAGCTTGTTTAAATCTTGAAATGGACATGCGGTCAGGGAATAAATAGTTCACGCATGACAGTAGCTATTTTCACTGAAATTTGCTGACTAATCATAATGAGTGCAAGCTGATGTAAGTAAAACGTTGTATAGATATAAGATGTAGATACAGATATATAGAGATAGATGATGTGAAAGATCATGTCATGTGTAGATATAGAGACAGAGCATGTGAAAGTGAGACATTGCGATAGCACCTTCAAAGTGCTCCATAGAAATTGCTGAAACAGCACCGTGATTGCACTCAACTAAACCTGAGTGTGTGGCAGCTTGCATGCGCTCCGGTGGGTGTGCTGCTGTTATGCAAAGCCTTTGGCTGTCAGGCTCCTTATTTTTTTTTATCCTGCACTGCTTTCCCTGTTTCTGCTGCAGTATCTTGGTATTGATTGCAGGGGTCAGGGGTCAACAGAATGATTTAATATGAGCAGGACCACAGCAGTTACAACTGGCAATCTCTCGTCTGCCCTGACTGACTGCTAACCCCTAATCACTGTGCCTCCCATTTTTTTCACTTCTCACTAAATAATTAATGTGTGAATTATTATTTTTTGGTCTTGATAATACTATATAACATGCATGCATGCACAGGAATACGTCTGTGTGTGTGAGTGCGAATGTGTGTCCATGCGCAAGCGTGCGTGTACCCATGCATGCATTTAGGTGTATGGGCGCGTGCAAGCGTGCGTGCCTAGGGTAGATGTATGTGTATGCGTTCCTGCGTGATTGTGCAGGTGTGCCTAAATAAGTGTGTGTGTGCGCGCCTGTAAGTTTGCGCGCGCGCACCCACCTTGATGAGTTTGCACCGGATCTGCGCCGACACCATGTGGCTGTTCCGCAGGTTGCCCACGCGGAACATGAGGCAGAGTTTGCCGTCGCGCTGCGAGATCACGGCGTCCTGGCTGAACATGAGCGTCTCAGCGCGCTTTTTCGGCTGCGACATCTTAATGAACATGCAGCCGATGAGGAAGGCGTCCACGATGGAGCCGAGCAGCGACTGGAACAGGAACAGGATGATGCCCTCGGGGCACTTCTCCGTGATGTAGCGGTAGCCGTAACCGATGGTCGCCTCGGTCTCGATGAAGAAGAGGAAAGCCGACGGGAAATTGTACACGTTGGCCACGCACGGCGTGTAGGACGAGTCGCGCGCGCGCTCCAGGTCGCCGCGCACGTATGCGATCAGCCACCACATGAACGCCATGACCAGCCAGGCCACCGTGTACGTCAGGATGAAGATAAGCAAGTTCCAGCGCCACTTCAGGTCCACCAGCGTGGTGAAGAGGTCGGACAAGTAGCGGCTCGTCTCGCCGCCGAGGTTGCCGTGCTGCACGTTACAACGGCCGTTTTTCTCCACGAAGCGCTGCCGCTTTTTCTTCACCGGAGCCGCGAACGCGCCTCCGCGAGCCGGGTTCACCACCTGGTGATAATCCTCGCCGAACTTCCGCCGGAGAGCTGCCATGGCCAACTTTGCGCAGATGTCTTTACGCGCTGGTCTCCTTCACAGAGCCGGCGTCATTTTTACCCCAGTAAAGCGCTCAGCTTCACGAACGCTCCTTTACGTGTAACATAATTAAAGCAGGCTTAAAAGGGCTGAATAACTGCCTTGAACACGCAGCACTGACTGTCCACTGTGCTTTAAAATACACGAGGTGGATTTAAAGCAAAAAAAAAAAAGAGTCATAGACAAGTGTCCAGCTTTTCTTTGAGACGTGGACAAATGTTAGAGTTACTCGAGACAAAGTGATGCACAGGCGAGTTGGTAGAGGAAGAGGAGAGAGGAAGGAGGGAGGAGGGACACTGGGTGGGCGCGAATAAGCTGTAGTATTCCCTCTCTCTCTCTCCCTCTCTCTCTCTCTCTCTCTCTCTCTCAATTTATTCCTCTTTCTCCTCACACCATTTCCCTCTCTCACTTTTCACATCTCTGCTTCTCTCCAGTATATCACAGAATCTATGGCATATTTAGGATCACACTAAATACGAACTTGATGCTTGTTGTTTATGGTTTAATAAATATTTTAACACAAAATGGACTGAAATTCGTTCATTTTTAACATTTTTCACTTTAGGGTCAAATATTTGTGGACACCAAATCTATAATCTTCACACCCATATGTGGTTCTTCCTCAAACGACACAAAGTTGGAAGCTCACCATTGTAAAGAATGATTTTGTGTATGCTGGAGCATTAAGATTTCCTTTCACTGGAACTAAGAGATTGAAACCTCTTCAACTCCTTGACTCAACCCCACTGAATACCTTCTGGGATGAACTGAAACACTTGACTGCACCGTAAACCACCTCACCTTACATCAGTGCTTCCATCACACTAATAATCTAAATAAACACAAATCCCCACAGCTACACTCCATCATCTAGTGGAAATCTTTCTCAGAAGAGAAGAAGGGAGAATAGCAGAACAGCAGAGGTGGGACAACATCTGGAATGGGATGTTCACCAAGCATTTGTGGATGGTGATGGTTGAGTATCCACACCCATATAGAATATTTTCACTATCAGAAATGAGGTACTTTCCTTGTTGCTGGGATGGTACCATCAAGTGTACCTCTTTTGCACATTTAGAATACAAAGTACAACCTTCATTCCCTTTCCCTTCCTTTTCTCAGCATGTATGAAATCTAATGGTTTGGTTTTTTTTGTTCCTCTGGTTCCTCTGTACTCATAAGAAGGTTCCAGGTAGAACCTGTATTAGCTCACATTTATGTGATATTTTGTTCTCGACCCACCAATTAAACATTGCAAACATGCAGTGAAGTACACCAGTTTGTGCTGAACATGATTGCTTTGGATTTCTGGGTAATGTTTTTCATAGTCTATAAGCTAAGAGAACCCAACATTTCCTGTAAGAATCATTTATTGTTCAAGCCTCATGTTGTATGATGTTCATTATTGTAATTACCGCAATTCTGCCTGTCATGAAGCGCACAGATGATGAGTCTATACGGTTGCTTTATTTTCAGCATCTATAGGCTACCAAAATGAAAGGTGGTGGCCTAATTACTCTCACTCTCAGCTTTCTCTCTTTCACACACACACACACACACACAGAGCTTTCTCCCTGTGCGCGCGCGGTGAGCAGATGATTGAGCGCTCTCTACCGGACTAGACGCGCGAGCGCACTTTTTACGAGCCTTTATATTTACGGGTATATTATTTATTCCCTCCCACACAAGTACAAACACACACTAAACGCCAGAAGGTTCAACCTCGCATCGGAAGCTAATTAAGCTTCATCGATTCCACGCGTTATTGCTGAAGCTTTGTTTTTTTTTTTTTTTGTTAAGAGATCTTGCCATAAACCATGTTGGGTGTGTCTCAAATCGACCCCGTTTGTTGTGCACGAGACCTGCTTAGCTCATAAAGTGGACTTGATATATAAACACTGTGACACTTTAGCTACACCGATCACGCATAACATTATGACCACTGAGAGGTGAGGTGAATAACACTGATTTATCTCCTCATCATGGTACCTGTTAGTGGGTGGGATATATTAGGCAACAAGTCAACATTTTGTCCTCAAAGTTGATGTGTTAGAAGCAGGAAAAATGGACAAGTGTAAGGATTTGAGTGAGTTTGACAAGGAGCAAATTGTGGCTAGACGACTGGATCAGAGCATCTCCAAAACTGCAGCCCTTGTGGGGTGTTCCCGGTCTGCCGTGGTCAGTATCTATTAAAAGTGGTCCAAGGAAGGAACAGTGGTGAACCAGAGACAGGGTCATAGGTGGCCAAGGCTCATTGATGTACGTGGGGAGTGAAGGCTGGCCCACGTGATCTGATCCAACAGACGAGCTACTGTTGCTCAGATTGCTGAAGAAGTTAATGCTGGTTCTGATAGAAAGGTGTCAGAATACACAGTGCATGATGGGTCAGGGCTGTTTTGGCAACAAATGGAGGACCAACACAATATTAGGCAGGTGGTCATAACGTTATGCCTGATCAGTGTATATATTCGAGGCATTGTTGGTATACATTAAGAACCCACTTTCATATAGGTTTCTATTATTATTATTAGTAGTAGTAGTAGTAGTAGTAGTAGTAGTAGTAGTTGTTTATTCTTTATTGCTAAATGGGTTTTTTTGCGATATTTATCCTGCTACAAGTGAAACAAGGGGCCTACTGATTTTGCTCTTATCTGTCTTTCAGTTCTTTAGGTTTTTAATATATATTAAACCATTTCATTACAGAATACTAAGCCTACACCTATTCTTAGCCTATAACTATAATTATATGCATCATATTTATATTTATATCTATATTTATACACTATAGATTTCTTCGGAAGATCCTCAAGAAGGCATTGTCCAGTCTGATGAATTTCAGCAACACTTTAATGACGTAAGCCACACAAGACTGTGGAAAGGAATTAAAACTGTTAGTTATGTTAAGAATCAGGCTTAGGCTCAATATTATATTGTGCACTGAGACCTTTGATTACTACCCACATGATGTACTAATGAAAAATGAAGAAGGTTTGGCTTTCGTGATAGTAACCTGTATTTCTTAGCAGAATGGAGCCACCAGAGGGCGCTGTGTTATAATGGTTTACTATACACCGTAACGGCTACTATTTACTAACCACTTTGCAGTATGGTACTAGTTTGTAAACAGAAACAACAATGTTTTGCTGTAGATTAACTGAAATGAGTTGCTAAAACCTCACGTCAAAGGACTGAAACAAAACAGCCTCAAGTGAAGGGAAAGAGCTCATTTTAAACTCAAAAAACCTTTGCATTTAGATGTGTCGTTAGCGAATGACTCACTGAATCGGCTCTTTGATTCGGATCTTTTGGGAACTGCTTTCCATTGCTGAAGACAAATGCACCAAAATGAAAACATTCCTTGCTGATTTAATTAATTCTTTAAAAAAAGATTGTAGGTTTAAGAATCTAAAATATTCAATTCATATTTAGAAGGTAGATCTATCTTATGGTCAAGAACACTGGTTTAGAAAAAAAAAATGTCAGTGAGCCATTTGGGAGCTGGAGTACACAGCTGAGCTGAGCCAAATGATCTGACTCAGTGAAAAGTGCAGAAATTCCCAAACTAATCCATGGAGTTTGACCTTTTAGCCAAATATAAACCACAGCATTCTCCTTTGGTTACATGGAGCAGGCCTTATCTGCTGAAATAGTGCTCTGCAAATGGTGTTTCTGATGGTCTTAGTAATCATCCAGGTATTTTTAGTGCACTACAGCCTTCCAGATTTTCCACACACATAACACAAGGCTCACATTAATACACAAAGAGACAAATCTATAGAACATATTTTATCGTGAATAGCACACCATTTTGGACACAACAGTAGACTGAGAAACAGCTGTAGTGTATATAGTATACTATAGTATATAGTGAATAGTGCACTATTTGAGACACAGCTATAGTGTAATGTATAGTGTTCCATTAGAGACACAGCTATAGTATATAGTGATTAGTTCTCTATTAGAGACAGCTATAGTGTATAGTATATAGTGAATAGTGCACCATTAGAGACACAGCTATAGTATATAGTATATAGTGAATAGTGCACTATTTGAGACAGAGCTGTAATGTATATTATACAGTGAATAGTGCACTATCAGAGATACAGCTATATTATATAACGAATAGTGCACTATTTGAGCCACAGGTTTAGTGTAGTGTATAGTGCTCCATTAGAGACACAGCTTTAGTTTATAGTATGTAGTAAATAGGGCACTATTAGAAACAGCTATAGTGTATAGTATATAGTAAATAGTGCACTATTTGAGACACAGCTATAGTGTATAGTATATAGTAAATAGTGCACTATTTGAGACACAGCAATAGTATATAGTAAATAGTGCACTATTTGAGACACAGCAATAGTATATAGTAAATAGGGCACTATTAGAAATAGCTATAGTGTATAGTATGTAGTGAATAGTGCACTATTTGAGACACAGCAATAGTATATAGTAAATAGTGCACTATTTGAGACACAGCAATAGTATATAGTAAATAGTGCACTATTTGAGACACAGCAATAGTATATAGTAAATAGGGCACTATTAGAAATAGCTATAGTGTATAGTATGTAGTGAATAGTGCACTATTTGAGACACAGCAATAGTATATAGTAAATAGGGCACTATTTGAGACACAGCAATAGTATATAGTAAATAGTGCACTATTTGAGACACAGCAATAGTATATAGTAAATAGGGCACTATTAGAAATAGCTATAGTGTATAGTATGTAGTGAATAGTGCACTATTTGAGACACAGCAATAGTATATAGTAAATAGTGCACTATTTGAGACACAGCAATAGTATATAGTAAATAGTGCACTATTTGAGACACAGCAATAGTATATAGTAAATAGGGCACTATTAGAAATAGCTATAGTGTATAGTATGTAGTGAATAGTGCACTATTTGAGACACAGCAATAGTATATAGTAAATAGTGCACTATTTGAGACACAGCAATAGTATATAGTAAATAGGGCACTATTAGAAATAGCTATAGTGTATAGTATATAGTAAATAGTGCACTATTTGAGACACAGCAATAATATATAATAAATAGGGCACTATTAGAAATAGCTATAGTGTATAGTATGTAGTGAATAGTGCACTATTTGAGACACAGCAATAGTATATAGTAAATAGGGCACTATTAGAAATAGCTATAGTGTAGAGTATATAGGGAATAGTGCACTATTTGAGACACAGCTATAGTGTACAGTATATAGGGAATAGTGCACTATTTGAGACACAGCTATAGTGTATAGTATATAGGGAATAGTGCACTATTTGAGACACAGCTATAGTGTATAGTATATAGGGAATAGTGCACTATTTGAGACACAGCTATAGTGTATAGTATATAGGGAATAGTGCACTATTTGAGACACAGCTATAGTGTATAGTATATAGGGAATAGTGCACTATTTGAGACACAGCTATAGTGTAGAGTATATAGGGAATAGTGCACTATTTGAGACACAGCTATAGTGTATAGTATATAGGGAATAATGCACTATTTGAGACACAGCTATAGTGTATAGTATATAGGGAATAGTGCACTATTTGAGACACAGCTATAGTGTATAGTATATAGGGAATAGTGCACTATTTGAGACACAGCTATAGTGTAGAGTATATAGGGAATAGTGCACTATTTGAGACACAGCTATAGTGTAGAGTATATAGTGAATAGTGCACTATTTGAGACAGCTATAGTGTATAGTATATAGTGAATAGTGCACTATTTGAGACAGCTATAATGTAGAGTATATAGGGAATAGTGCACTATTTGAGACACAGCTATAGTGTAGAGTATATAGGGAATAGTGCACTATTTGAGACACAGATATAGTGTAGAGTATATAGGGAATAGTGCACTATTTGAGACACAGATATAGTGTAGAGTATATAGGGAATAGTGCACTATTTGAGACACAGCTATAGTGTAGAGTATATAGGGAATAGTGCACTATTTGAGACACAGCTATAGTGTAGAGTGTATAGGGAATAGTGCACTATTTGAGACACAGCTATAGTGTAGAGTATATAGGGAATAGTGCACTATTTGAGACACAGATATAGTGTAGAGTATATAGGGAATAGTGCACTATTTGAGACACAGATATAGTGTAGAGTATATAGGGAATAGTGCACTATTTGAGACACAGCTATAGTGTAGAGTATATAGGGAATAGTGCACTATTTGAGACACAGCTATAGTGTATAGTATATAGGGAATAGTGCACTATTTGAGACAGCTATAGTGTAGAATATATAGTGAATAGTGCACTATTTGAGACACAGCTATAGTGTAGAGTATATAGTGAATAGTGCACTATTTGAGACACAGCTATAGTGTAGAGTATATAGTGAATAGTGCACTATTTGAGACACAGCTATAGTGTAGAATATATAGTGAATAGTGCACTATTTGAGACACAGCTATAGTGTAGAGTATATAGTGAATAGTGCACTATTTGAGACAGCTATAGTGTAGAATATATAGTGAATAGTGCACTATTTGAGACACAGCTATAGTGTAGAGTATATAGTGAATAGTGCACTATTTGAGACACAGCTATAGTGTAGAGTATATAGTGAATAGTGCACTATTTGAGACAGCTATAGTGTAGAATATATAGTGAATAGTGCACTATTTGAGACACAGCTATAGTGTAGAGTATATAGTGAATAGTGCACTATTTGAGACACAGCTATAGTGTAGAATATATAGTGAATAGTGCACTATTTGAGACACAGCTATAGTATATATAGAGTATTTAGTAAGTAGTCCACCATTAAAAAAGCAGCTCTTTACTATTTGATCTTGTCCACTGTTTAAAACGTTTCCTAATCAGCCAGTTTGTTTTCAGCTCTATTCATTAAACCTCTTGAAGGTGATTACATAGTATTTTGAATAAAGCTCTGATTCCATGCTGCTGTAATGTAATTGCTTAATCAGTCCTTCTCAGTGCTTACGTTCATTTTCTGACCCCTGGCTGATTATAAAATCCCCTGTGATAATGATAATGCCCAGTCTATGTGTTCTCTGTGCCTGGTCATGATCTTTGTCTTTACTTAGAGTTAACCCCCAAATAACGAGGCACATGCATCTTGCCTCCTCCCTGTTCTTTCACCTCTTCTCAATCTTTATGGATTTTTGTTTTAATAAATTGTAGTTATACCTGCCAACTGATAAATGGTAAACATATCTGACTTCTTTTTTCCCCTTATGCCTCAGAGGCTTTGCTGAATTATGGGCAAATCACATCAGTAAAATGAAATATCTTTACAAGGAGCTTTCTGTATAGTCAGGAGCATTTTAGGTTAAATTGCATGCATCCATCAGCAGAAGCGACTGTAAGTGATTATTGGAATGATAAAGTGTGTGTGTGTGTGTGTGTGTGTGTGTGAGAGAGAGAGAGAGAGAGAGAGAGAGAGATGAAGCTGAGATGAAAACCAATAGAGGGACTTTAAAGAAATTAAAGCCTTATTTGATGTTTGCTTATCATCCATTTTACTGCATATGTGGATGTTTGCAGATGGTTGAACCATTACTAAAGAATGGAGAATGAAAAGAATATCAATTGTTGTTTTTGACCTTTTTAATGAATCCTGGTTGATGGCATAATCAAATTCTTCACCTCATGTCACACTGCTATATGATTTAACTTAAAGCAGCATTTGATGAAAGTGAGGGTCGTGTTTTGTCGCACTTGGTGAACTAAATAGCAGAAATACTTATACGTCTCCTCACTGTGCATAGAGCGTTACATGTTCCCCCCAATGTTTCCTCTTGGTAATCTGGCTTCCTCCGCCAGTCCAGAGACATACTGTACAGTGGAACCTTGGCATACGCATTTAATTCATTCTGGAGGTGAGTTTTTAAGGAGAAAATGTGTATTGCGAAACAAATTTTCCCATAAGAAATAATGTAAATGCAGATAATCCGTTCCAGCCACCCAAAATATGACCAATATTACCAATACGGAGCATATGTAAACTGTATGGATGCTTACAAAGAACGGACCCAAGCCAAGCATTTCATGTCAAGGGTCCTCGCAGGAAGTCGTGCCACCAAGCTTGGGCTAAAAATAGAACAGATCACCCACACCACCAATCTGTCAACAAGAAAACACAAAATAATCACCTAGCTTTTGAACACATGCCAAAGGCAACATTGGTATCTTTTGGTTGACTCTTTCCAGACAGCCTTCACTGACATAAACAAGTTTTGAACATATGCCGATGCAAATTTATTGCAAAATTTATTGCAAAAAGGTGAAAGTTCATAAGGGAGGGTTTTCGTATGTCGAGGTTCCACTATATTTTGTAGGCTGATTGGCATTTCTAAATTGTCCCTAGTGGGTGAATGAGTGTGTTTGATGGGTTAGCGGCCCATCCAGGGTGTCCCCCGCCTTGTGTCCCAAATCCCCTGAGATAGACTTCAGGTTTCATGTGGATGGATGGAAGAATGGATGGATAGAGGGATGGATGGATGGATATATGGAATAACTATAAATGTTTTTAAAAATTGTAATTAAGCTAATATTACTACCAATAACTACCTACTGAATATGTTTATATAATTTGTAAAAATATAACATACTACAGAATTATTGGCAAATTTGGTCTTTAGAAAATGCACAAAATTATTGTATGAAATAAATACTACACACACACACACACACACACACACACACACATACACACACACACACAATCACTGCTACAAAAACCTCTTTAAAAACGAAAACAAATGTGCATTTTTATTAAATTATATAGGATATTTATCTTTTTGTATTACATTTTTTTAATCAAATTAAATTGCTCTCGGTTTCCAGGAAATCTGTTGCTTCCTTTAATCAAATTAGCGGCAAAAAAAAAAGAAGTGGAAATTTCTTTTCTCAAGATTCCTTTCTTGAAATTTCTAAACACAGAGATGCTTGTAGACTGCACAAGTCAAGGATATAATGGGTGCAAAAATCCTAGAGAATAGATACGAAAATAAATAACTAGTAAACACAATGTAGGTATAAATAAATATTTCAAAAGGAAGGGATGCAGGAAGTATTAAACGTTTCTGAAGACATAATAAAGAAAGAAACTAAACAGAGAGAGCATTTTGTTTCCATGTTCATCTGGACTCTGTGAATAAATGATATTAAAAATTTGATCATGTGATGTGTTCATGACAGATGATCAGGCTGTATTTCTTTCTATTATCCAAATAAACTATTAACAAAAAATGTAAAAAATAATAATTTAGTTCATAACATTTTTAATTTCTTGTCTTTGTCCATAAAGCTGCATATTTGTGCAAAAACCTGTGCAAATTAAGCAACAATACAATTCATCATAATAGTTTATTAAACTGATAACACTAAAATGAGCAGTGAAGGTCTTTTTTTTTAATGCAAATTACTTCAAAATTTTCACCAAGCTGTTAATCTTTCTCTCCCAGTAGAAGGATAAACACGAAGGGATGACAGACCCCCTACCTCCCCCCTCCCCCCCTCCCCTCCCAGATGGACTCATCTATAAGAGAATCTGAATTTAAGTATCATTCAGTCATTCTCCTTTTTTCTGTTTTCTCACAGCATGAACACCAACATTTACAAATACACACCACAGGTCTTGATAATCACTGAAATTTGTTCACAACGTCCTCGGCAACCATTGTCAGGGCGGCAGATTTGATGAAGACGATCCTAATCCATATTAAAGCACTCTGTCTGGGGGAGTGATGTGAAGAACGTGCCTGTTGGGTGTGATGTACGTTTTCTTCGTGCTGCTGAGAGAGAGAGAGAAAAAAAAGGAAGGGGGGGGGGTGCTTGCAAAAAAAAAAAAGAGAGAGAACAACACAGAGAAGATCAAAACCCGACTCACCCTGCATGCCCAGCGGGCATCGCATGATTAAAACCAGCTTCTGCGTGTCTTTTCACACCCCCTTTAGCCTGAATTAATTGGGTCATTAGTTGGGCAATTAAGAAAAGCCAGCCACATCTGAAAGATGGGAGTGTTTCTTTTTTAGAGTAGATCTACAAAGACAGCTTGCCATTCAAAAGGTATCTGTAACAGATATTTGAAGCTGATGTGGTCCAGCTGCTCCCAGCACTTTACTTTCATATTCTTGCTTTTTAGAATTCGCTTCTAGTTAAAAAATTAGACCAGCACTGCTCCAATATGATGAACAGGGTGTATATAAGGTTTGTGATATTTTCTAGACTTCTAAATCATTTTCTTCACAAATGCTGGAGAATTCCTGTCACCAATTTTCCTTTTATTACATTTACACATACAAATATGTCTGAATTTATTACTAGTCTTGCGCCCTTAGAATAGAGTTGGTCTGCAGTACGATGCTGATAATGATGCACGATGTTCACAGGCTATGTGAATCCTGGTGACTCTTCATTATCCTTCCTCTTACAGAGAGCAAAGCCAGTTGCTGTGCCGGAGGAACAAAGTAAGCTCCTTTGCTGGAACTAAAATACGCCAGAGGTTTTGGCTGTTCAATCCCCTGCTGTGGAAAGTGTGAGTGCTGCTGCTGTGTTGTGGAATTAAGAGAATCTAGCAGTGGATGTGGGTCGTGTTAGCCATGCAGAACTTTGGGAAGCCTTAGAGAACGGCTACTGTGCAACCCTGATGTATTCTCAGGTGGTTTTCACACTCGGATAGGTTTGCTGTGGTCCGAATCTGGGTGTGTCTGGGTGTGCACTGCATGGGTCACTTGATTCCATCAAACCTCATAACAAACATACATGGAGAACACAACATTATTCACCATATATCTCATGCAAAAGTTTTGTTTAAGTGCTCCTTTTCGTACTCATATCTGAATAAGGCACCTCCCCTCTTCTATGGTCCACAACGTACCCTTGCAACGTCTGGTACATATGTGTTGTGGAAAATAATGATGTCATCAGAGGTCAAAACATGTGCAAGGTGTACTTTACTTTCCAATATCCTTTACTGTCCAATATGAGATTCATGAGAATCATTTAGGCTTGTTGTCACAAATTAGGTTTCTTTGTCATATTTCTAACAGTTTTAGTCACAGAATTGATTTATTGGACTGAAGCATCATATAATATGTAGCTGTTGATAGCATGATAGCAAAAAAACAGGTTGCATAATGTACTCCAACCTTCCAGATAAACTGCCATACTGCCATAAACTGGATGCTGGCTATGCTAAGTTGCTTGTGAATGGTGCTCTGAGATGAACTGGTGTCTCATTCATGGTGTATCCTTGCCTCACACCCACTGTTCCTGAGATATACTCCAGATCCACCACAATCCTGAAGACCAAGTGTAAATACTGAAGACAAATGAATACTGGTTAAAGCTGAAATGTTATTGCAAAGGTGCTGTGTCTGTGTGCTAGATTCTGACTTTAATGGTTTATTTCCAGTATATGTTGTTGGTGTAGGAGTCTAATCTGAAGCTAATGTATTAGCTAGAGTGTTATACACAATCCTACCAGGTTTTGGAATATGGTGTTTATGTGTAAACTGCTGTTTATATAAATAACTAGCTAAAAGTAGCTAATCCACAACAAACTGTATATCATCATGTATCAGGCTTTTGGTATGGGGAGAAAACTGTCTCTGATATAAGTCATTTGTTGAATGATGTTAGTCAAAATCCTGTCAATACTGTCTTAATATGTAATATACACTGATCAGCCGTAACATTATGACCACTGACAGGTGACGTGAATAAGACTGATGATCTCCTCATCATGGCACCTGTTAGTGGGTGGGATATATTAGACAGCAAGTCAACATTTTGTCCTCAAAGTTGATGTGTTAGAAGCAGGAAAAATGGACAAGAGTAAGGATTTGAGCGAGTTTGACGAAGGGCCAAATTGTGATGGCGGATAGACCACTTATGTATTTATTCTGTTCCCCTACTCTGGATATTTTCGTCATCCATTCGAGGACTTTATCCTGGTCAGGGTTATGGTGGAACCAAATATAGCATAGAATACACTCAGGATGGGATGGTAGTATATTACAACACACACACACACACACACACACACACAATAAAGGAACATTTAGCACAGCTTAATGAGAATGTTGAGGAAACACATAAAGAAAACAGGGAGAATATATGAAAGAAAGTAAGAAAGGAGATAAAGAAAGCAAGAAAGAAAGGAGAGAAAGAAAGAAAGAAAGAAAGAAAGAAAGAAAGAAAGAAAGAAAGGAGATAAAGAAAGAAAGAAAGAAAGAAAGGAGATAAAGAAAGAAAGAAAGAAAGGAGATAAAGAAAGCAAGAAAGAAAGGAGAGAAAGAAAGAAAGAAAGAAAGAAAGAAAGAAAGAAAGAAAGAAAGAAAGAAAGAAAGAAAGAAAGAAAGAAAGAAAGAAAGAGAAAAAATAAATAAAGAAAGAAAGGAGATAAAGAAAGCAAGAAAGAAAGGAGAGAAAGAAAGAAAGAAAGAAAGAAAGGAGATAAAGAAAGAAAGAAAGAAAGAAAGAAAGAAAGAAAGAAAGAAAGAAAGAAAGAAAGGAGATAAAGAAAGAAAGAAAGAAAGAAAGAAAGAAAGAAAGAAAGAAAGAAAGAAAGAAAGAAAGGAGATAAAGAAAGAAAGAAAGAAAGAAAGAAAGAAAGAAAGAAAGAAAGGAGATAAAGAAAGCAAGAAAGAAAGGAGAGAAAGAAAGAAAGAAAGAAAGGAGATAAAGAAAGAAAGAAAGAAAGAAAGAGAAAAAATAAATAAAGAAAGAAAGGAGATAAAGAAAGAAAGAAAGAAAGAAAGAAAGAAAGAAAGAAAGAAAGAAAGAAAGAAAGAAAGGAAGAGAAAGAAAGAAAGAAAGAAAGAAAGAAAGAAAGAAAGAAAGAAAGAAAGAAAGAAAGAAAGAAAGAAAGAAAGAAAGAAAGAAAGAAAGAAAGAAAGAAAGAAAGAAAGAAAGAAAGAAAGAGCTTCTGGGATTTGTATAATTAATTGCAGGTTTCTGGGAGACTCTAATTCAGTGTTATTATTTAGAGCCATGTGTAATTCCACCATCGCGGTTTTATCGATTCCGCTTCACACCCACAGCGCGGTACCCGCCATGCCTCAGCTCCTCACTATGGCAACGCGCGTGCCTGTCGTGCGCGTGTCTGTCTCCTCGCGGGACCCGTCCAGCCTTTTCTTTTTTTACCCACAGTGCCCCGCGCTGAGTCAAGATGGAGGAGCGCAGCGGCCGCGGGAGAACAATGTTTAGACGCTGAAGATAGAAACAAACAGACCGAGCTGGGAGGTAAAAACTAAAAGACAAGCACGGCCAGAGCGAGCGGTGGTCATGAGCTGGTAAGCGAGAGGAAAGAGAAGCGGGGCTTGTGTGGGAGTTTGTTGGTATGAAAAGCCATGGCGGAGTGAAGAAGCGGTCCTGGGGTCAGACAACAAAGCGCAAGCGGGTCTGGCTACGCTAGGTTAGCATTAGCAGCTTAGCATGCGCGCGGAGCATCAATTGTTCACACACACACACACACACAGAGGGAGAGGGAGAGGGGCACGCGCGTGGGCCGGTTTATTATGAGCAGCTTAAATAATACAAGGTTTGGATCATTTGGGATTTTTTATATTTTTTGGACGTGACCGCGCATTACGTGTGAGTTGTTTACAGTGAAATGTGTTTGTTTGTTTGTTTGTTTATTTCGGGGTGAGAGTTGAACTCTGATCACGCCGTTATGGTGAGATATTAATAACAACCAGACGCTCTATTATGGCCCATTAAAGGCCTTTAGCTGTTTATCAGCCTGGATTTAGCTTAGTTCCTGATGCTTTTGGAGTTAAACTCTCCCTCGTGACTTTGCAGTGGGACTTTGTCTGGGATTGATGTTAGTCATACATTCCCGTCCACATTACTACCGATTCCCATCATCATCATCATCATCATCATGATGCAATCGACGTTACTATAAACCTTCACAAGACCTTCATCACCTTTAAATCTATTAAATCTCTCTCTCTCTCTCTCTCTCTCTCTCTCTCTCTCTCTCTCTCTCAGCATGCTTTCATCTAGCTGTTTTTCTTAAGCTTTATGTTTCTCAAGAAAAAAGAAATGCATCCCTTCCTGTTGTTATCTTTTGTTTTTTAAAAGTGTACCTTTATAAAGTACATCATTAGACCGTAACGACTTATTAGGGGTCCAAGTTAAAAGATATACCTTAACAATGAGAAAAATACTGTTTACATTTCAGGGGTGCCAAAAGATATATCACAGTCACGATGTAACATGTGCTGATGGATAAAATGCTTAGGATTTAGCTAGAGAGTGCATGTAAAGATGATAATTGTACAGAAATACATTATGGGTGAATATTTGATGTGAAACGAAAGGGAAAAATAAAAAGCAGTTGTATGTCGAGTAAAAATAATAGATCAGAAGAGTATTATTATGAATATCATTTTGGGATCATCAGCCCTGCCTCAAATATTCTTACTTCTTTCATTATAATTTTTTATTTATTTATTTTTTCCTATTAGTAATATTAGTGTGTCTTCTAGTAGTGCTTTCCTTTCTTCATGCATTGTAGTTGCTGGTCACTTTGTATCACAAAGCATAAGTGAAAGTTTGAGGTTATTAAGTGTGGCGGCTTGAACGTGGAAAATGTGGCAGATTGTGGTCATTATGCAGATCCTTTCAATCCACATTTGCACATGGCCCTGATTTGAATCTTGTTTTGAACATATTTCATTACTCCGCTGGTGTGGTTCAAAATCTGGGTCTTTTTTTTTCTTTGAGATTTTGTTAATATGAGGTGTTTGCTTGTTTTCTTTTTTTCCACTGGTGATATTCCTAGTAAAAATCCTTTGCATTCGCTGTTAATAAATGGCAGGACTCCCAGTCGGAGTGTAGGTCAGCCTGCGCAGCTGAGACTCCCAGACGTGCGCCTGCTTCAATTTGCATAGGTGAAAGTACCGTGCCCAGCCGTTGTAGTAAACAAAGCATGTCGGGCCTGCGTGCAGCCGCATGAATAATTAACGCAGTGCTGAGAAAAGCCCGATCCCGCACACATTAAGCCACCATTCATCCCGCCGATACATGTGAATCCTTTTCTCACACATCACGTCGGCTCGTGCTATCGGTTCGCCCGGAACAGTAGCCCAACCCCCCCCCCCCCCCCCCCATTGGGTTAATTGCTTAGACTGGACACAGCGTGTTTGAAACGGGATAAGCATCTTTGTTTGTGTTGACAACACCTGCTTGGTCGTCGTTGGTCAAATGCAGGGGTGAAAAGGAACACAAAAAGTACAGGAGTAATCTGGCTGCTGCAGACAGTTGTTTATCTTCAGTAACTGCTTTTTTCCTGCTCAGGGTCAGGATGGGATCCAGAGCATATCCCAGGAACACTGGGTGTAAAATGGAAGACTTGACCCCGGCTAAGGGTTTAGGATCTTCTCTAGTAGTGTACTGGATTCTCGCAGTATGTAGCAACCAGGGTGCCAATAGTTCTGGATGCTTACAGATGCAGTGTCCTAGCAGGGCTGCTAAAGGTCACTTTCCACTAATACATATCTACAAACTACGTACACGCTGTTCTGCATCTGAAAGCATCCAGAATTATTGGCACCCCGTTTAAGGACCAGCAGGACAGCACCGAGTTTTCTCTAATGCCTGATGAGACGGAGCAAGAAGTCTGATCTCTACAAGCCTTCTAGGTTGCCTCTTATTGGCTAGATTTATTTCACATCACATGTTGTACGGTTCAGGTCAGAAGTCATGGATGACCATGTCAGATTTTGACCATTTTGTCCAGCTGGAAGGTCCAACCAAAATCCAGTTGAAACCTCTTGGCAGAAGTAGAGAGATTTTTATGTTACATTTGTGGTGCCATCTATATAAACCGGCTTGCCAGGTTATTTGGAGGCCAAACAGCTGCACAATATAAAGCATAATTATAAGGATTTTCTTCTTTTATTTCTCAAACCGAATCCATTTTTTTTGCTTGTTTCTGAAGCTCCATTTTGTATGTGATTGGATGAACTAAACGTCTTTCTTCTAGCTCACCTTCATAATAGTTTATTGGTATGGTTGTAGACTTAATTGCCTCTTTGTCACTGTGTGCGCGGACAAATACACGCGTCTTCCTCCTATCAGGTTCATTGCAGTGAACTGGTGCTTGGGAAATGGCTAGGAGAATTCAGTCTGTCAATCTTATCTATAAATATCACTCAGATTAATTTAAAGGTGCGTTTGGTGAGATGAGTTCATTTTTTATTTAAATCTAGACTACATCTCGAACAGTTATGTAAGTGAGTTTAATGTTTGAATGGCGTTTTTTTCCACTTCCATGAGCATTCCCTCTCCATTCCTGCTCATGTTCCCAAATCTCTGCCCACAGCATCTACGGTGGCTCGTAGAGCGTCTATAAAAGGAGGCCCGTTCAAACATAAACAAGCATTCCAGACCCCAATCAGTTTTCCAAATGGTTTTTCTCAGCCCTTAGTTCACTTGTGTTGAGGTCATGGCTTAAATCAAGATTTTTTTCTTTCTATTGGTTTAATCTTTTGACTCAAATAAGAAAACAAAAAAAATCTACTATTGCTCCATAATGATGCAAAATACAAATGCGAACATGCTTCAGTGACATTTTGTTAATTGGATTTTTTTTTATGGGTGCAATTAATAATGTAATTAAAATATTTTAATATAATTTAAAATGATTTGTAATAAATAATTGAATGATTGTATATATGTATTCTTTTTTATGTAATTATTTTATATATGTATTTTATATATAAATGAATGTATTTCTAACATTTTTTTTTATGGTTAACATGATTCTGATTTTAATTTATCAATAAGAAAAAAACATTAATTAAAACTTTCTATGATTTCTTTACTCCATCTTTCCTAAAGTTATATATTTTTAATATTTAAATAAATAAATAAATAAATATATAATATTTTAAAAATATTATTTAGGGGTTAATATGTTTCTAATTTAATTTATCAACAAGAAAAAAAACTTTCCATGATGTTTTCTTTCCCCATCTTTCCTAAAGTTATATATTTTTAATATTAATTAAATAAATAAATAATAATTTAAATATATTTTAAAAATATTTTTTAGGGGTTATTGTTTCTGATTTAATTTATCAACAAGAAAAAAAACTTTCCATGATGTTTTCTTTCTCCATCTTTCCTAAAGTTATATATTTTTAATATTTAAAAAAAAAAAAAAATATATATATATATATATATATATATATATATATATATATATATATATATATATATATATATATATTATATAATATAAATTTATATATAAATTCATATATATATTTATAAATATATTATATTATAATATAATTATAATATAATATATAAATATATATATTATATAAATATATAATATATTTATAAATATATTATATATAAATTTAAATATATTTAAAAAAAATATTTTTTAGGGGTTCATATATTTCTGATTTAATTTATCAACAAGAAAAACATTAATTAAAACTTTCTATGATGTTTTCCTACCTCATCTTTCCTAAAGTTATATATTTTAAATATTTAAATAAATATGTAATTTTTAAAATATTTTTTTAGGGATTAATATGTTTCTGATTTAATTTATCAACAAGAAAAACTTTCCATGATGTTTTCTTTCCCCATCTTTCCTAAAGTTTGTGAATAATTCAGGTTGTATATACACCCCAACCAAACCGAGTCCCCCCCCCCCCCAACCGAATAAATGTACTTCAACTGAAGGTTAGGATTTGCTTTTATTTTGTCATAAATGCTCAGGATGCTGAAACTTCTGGATCTGACTCTCCATTCATTCAGTGAGCCGGTGCCGGTGTGACCAGTTTGTACACTTTAGAGAGCGAGAAATTTGCATATATTTCCTTATTGACTGATTTGTAATGAAATGTAAGGTTGTGCTTGTTTTCTTACTGGCAGTCTAATCCTCTGCCCTGTTACCTTAATGATGATCAGACTTTTGTTTATTTACTATGGCCGGAGATCAGTTAGTTCAGTCTGTGGTGTGTTACTGTGTTCCTCCCAAGTTCACACAACAGTGTCGTAAAGCAGAAGTGTATGTGGTTTGTTTCTTTTAGTGCAGATGAAGAGAGCGAGAGCTTGCGAACAGACTCCCTCTTTCTCTGGCCGAGCCATCAGATGGTGTGATTAATGCAGCTAAGTACTTAATGGCTGGATCAAAGAGCTCGCGCCTGTCGTCTCTAAGGAGCAGCACGGCCCTGTCACGCAATCTGTTCTCTCTCTAACACACACACACACACACACACACACACCGCTGATAGTATTCTCTATAATTATTCAGGTCTATTATTAAAAGTTCACAGGTCCTAAAGCCTTTCAAATCCCAATTATAGAAGTGAGTACTCCAATTTAGAAATGTTTGCCACATTTAAACAGAATGCTAATTTTATCATCATGTTAAATAGAGACAGGAATTCGAAGATACCTTTTCATTCAGGATTAATTACATATACTGTTAACAATATTAAATCTTATTACTAAGTATAACGTATAATATCGAACGTTGCACTTCGTTTCAGTGAATCCAGATTGCTGTGTACATATTTTGGAAGATATAACACAATAATGATTCAGTAAATATTTAAAAACATGTTGAATCTGTGGCTGAAGGAAAAACCCTGTTTGGAAAACTGGCTTTCGGTCCACATCCTAATTCGTTCACTTACACTATGCGCTAAACTTATGTACTTGTTTCGTGAAGGAAAATGAGTGTATAGCCAAATGGTCCTGGGACATGCGGACACGGCATTTAATGAAAAAGAATGCTGTTTCATCTTGTCTTTATTTATTATACTTTATATAATTATATATCATTTAATTTAATAATTTCCCTCTCTAAAATGCATCTAAAACTCCTCAATCATAAAACTCCTCCTCCTCCCTTGAACCAGGAGTTGTCAGTGATATTAGCTGGATGAAAAAGTGTCCACAGAAACGCTTGACCATCTTGGACCTTTAGGATACTCATTTCATCATGCTATGATTTGGAACACCCTAACGCTAATCTCTGGTGCTATTTAGGATGCGTAGTAGGCAAATTAGGAGGCAGTTTCTGTTTATAGGCCATTGAAGAATCTGGGGGCGGAGTTTTGGGAATTGGGGGAAGGGGATGGGTGCGAGGAGTAGAAAAAATAGTTTACAAAACTGTTCTAAATCTAAGAAAAATTCATGTCTTATGTTCCTCTTCATGATTGAATGTAATCCAAAATGGGAGGCACCAAAGACCAAACCCATAAAACACTGATTTTATTAGTAATATTCTTAGCATTATAACCGTAAACTATTTAGCATTTTATTCTTCAGACACACCGAATTAAAGTAATGCAAACAAAAGTGAAGCAAGAATAACCGCTGAATAAATATAATGTCATTCCAATATTCAGTGTGATATAAAGTTCAACAATTATAAAATAACTTCATAATGACGGTGTAAATGTCATCCATTCCGATTCTGAAGGAGTTTAATGAAACAGCCAGTTGCATTAGGTTGTGTGAAATAGATGTGTAGACATGGCACGGGACTCTCAAGAGGGGCGTTTGCGTTCCGTTATAAATATATAGGCGACCGTTTAGGTTTATGATCGTGGTGAGACTGGGAAAAAATAACAATGCAAATATTATGCAAATTGCCGGGAGCATAATTGTTTGACCATCATATTTGTCCAGCGTTTAGCTTTTATTTCCTGCAAGACGGGTCCTGGCTCAGAGCAAAAAATCAAGAACATTCGTCCTTTTAATATTTCATAGCTAACTAGGTGTAGTTATAGATGAATGGTCAGTGGTTAATATTAACCCACAGAGCCGGTAGAATTCCTCTAAATATGTCTTCATATTCAGGGATTTTTATTCCTGAGCTTTTGGGAAAGGTTTGATTTTGTATTGTGTGGCGTGTGTATGAATGTCTACACTGTTATTGTCTATAGGATTAATTGGTGGAAAGATTTGTTTAACTATACCCCAATCAGCAATAACATTATGACCACTGACAGGTGAAGTGAATAATGCTGATGATCTCCTCATCATGGTACCTGTTAGTGGGTGGGATATATTAGGCAGCAAGTCAACATTTTGTCCTCAAAGTTGATGTGTTAGAAGCAGGAAAAATGGACAAGAGTAAGGATTTGAGCGAGTTTGAAGAAGGGTCAAATTGTGATGGCTAGACCACTGGATCAGAGCATCTCCAAAACTGCAGCTCTTGTGGGGTGTTCCCGATCTGCAGTGGTCAGTATCTATCAAAAGTGCTCCAAGGAAGGAACAGTGGTGACCCGGAGACAGGGTCACGGGCGGTCAAGGCTCATTGATGTACGTGGGGAGTGAAGGCTGGCCCGTGTGATCCGATCCAACAGACGAGCTACTGTTGCTCAAACTGCTGAAGAAGTTAATGCTGGTTCTGATAGAGAGGGGTCAGAATACACAGTGCATGATGGGTCAGGGCTGTTCTGGCAGCAAAAGGGGGACTAATGCAATATTGGTCAGGTGGTCATAATGTTATGCATGTCGGTGTATGTACTACTTTGGTCAACAGAAGTTGTTTAAAATGTGCTTTATTAAGAAGGTGCTTCCATAGGAATATTACCTGTTTGTAGAAGATTGTAAAACAGTATTAAAGGATCTAATCAAATGGAAATATTTAGAAATTATTTAGCAGTCACATCTGGAATAAAAAGAGAGATGTTTTTAATGAATCGTCCTTGTTTATTTATTTATTTTTTTAGGATGCAAGCGGTGGCCATCTTTTAAAGACCCGATCATTTCAGCGTCACTCCGCTCTGTCCAAGCGCTTCCACCATGAGCCTCATCCAGGACAAGCTGGGAAGTGAGTTCCTGCGGCCAGGCGGGGGCATGGAGGCCAGCTTCAGCACAGGCATGCTGATGTTCAGCCACCTGCCGCCCGTCACCAGCTTCACCCGCCTGGCCGGACAGAGTGTCATGGCCGAGCTGCAGCCACACGATTTCGTCCTGAAAAAGGAGCGCCACTCGCCTGACTGTGACAGCTCAGGAGGAGCAGGTGGAGGACTGGTGTCCGGAGCGGGGATGATGCCAGGGATGGGCGATTACATGCCTGCTATGGGCATTAAGCAGGAGAAGGTTTCCGAGCTGGACTACAGGCAGCCCATGTATCCGAGCGACGGGGAACGTGGTGGCACGGAGATGCTGGAGATGACCCTCAGCAACCATCAGAACCTGCTGATACACGACCTCAGCATGGGGAACGTAAGTGTCTACACCAGCAAGAGGCAAATGAGGAGCTCTATCATCATCATTCAGTTTGGGTGAT